>NW_026694784.1:0-21688 GCF_021218885.2 Marmota monax | reverse complement strand
AATGTTAACATAACAGTAGTTAATGGTGGGGATATGGATATGTGGTTATTATACACACACACCACACACACACATATTAGTTGTAGATGGACACAATACCTTTATTTTATTTCTTTCCTTTTATGTGGTGCTGAGGATTGAACCCAGGGCCTCACACATGCCAAGCAAGTGCTCCACCACTGAGTCACAATCCCAGCCCACATTGTTGTCTTCTTTAATAAATTTACATATTATTGAAATTTAAAAATGAATGATCCATAGGGCTGGGGTTGTATCTCAGTGGTACAGAACTTTCCTCACAAACCTGAGGCACTAGTTTCGAACCTCAGCACCACATAAAAATAAATAAAGATATTGGGTCCATTTACAACTAAAAAAAAGTTAAAAAAAATATGAATGACCATAAATGAAAGAACAGAATAGTTATGAGAGGAGTGTTGCAGGTGAGAGGAATGTGTAAAAAGGAGGGAAAACAGTTCTGGAAAGAATTTTAAGATTTTAATTTTTTTTTAAATTGTAGTGGGATACCATACCTTTATTTCACTCATTTATTTTTATGTGGTGCTGAGGATGGAACCCAGGGTCTCACCGTGTGAGGTGAGCACTCTCTGCTGAGCCACCACCTCAGCCCCAGGTTGAAGACTTTTGAGGAGCAGTAATTGGGATAAGAAAGTCATTGTAGGGAGGTGCTAAGAGTCAGCCAAGTATATGATGCATGGCATTTTTGGTTGAAAGGTGACGCCAGCTAGCCATTGAGATGATATGATTATGTTAAGATTTGCATTCATATGGATATTGGACTCCTGCTGTTCACCTAGGCCGGCTAGGGGACTCCTGGAGAGTTCCCATTGGTTGGGGAAGTACAGTAGGAGGGAGTTCCAGGAGAACGCAGTGTGTGTGGATCCGAGATCTTCCCGGGGGCATACAGAACATTGGCGGCAGTTTCAAAAAATAAAATTTGTTCCTGCTTGAGTGGCTCGTGATTTTGTGCCCAACCAGACTACGGCATTTGGTGGCCCATACAGGGAACGCCTGAAGCTTGGAGGTGAGTAAAATTGCTTGCCCCTGAGGGAAGGCGACAAAATAGGTGACCATTTCAAAAAACAATGTGTTCTTGTTTTGATTTATTTTGTTTTTGTTTCAAGCTGCCTGTCCCTAGAATTTTCTCAGGCAAACTGGGAAAAATGGTTGGCTCAAGGTTTGAAGTTATTCAGCCCTGAGAAAGAGAAAATTGATACAACTATTCTTTGTTCCGTTTTTGTTTCATTCTTTTTCGGTTTTGTTTTATGCTATCTTATTGGGTTGCATTACCTTTATAGTAGATTAGAAACTAGCAAAAAACAAACCGAAAAACTATTAAGTAAATTGTTAGAGGTCCAGACTATGGTAGAAAACATGGTAGGTCAAGCAAAAGAGAAGGTCTCTCGAGCTAGTCAGACAGAGGAAAATTTGAAGAAAGAAAGCTTAGAGGAAAAACAACCATCAGGCGGGGAATTACAACAGGAGGCTGCTACTAACTCCCTTCTATCACCAGAGGGCGTAATTCAACCAACAGCCCCATCTACAGCTGAGTGGCCCTCAACTCCCGTAGTTGATGGACGGAATCCTGAGGCAGGACCCCAAATGTTAGCATGCCCTGTACTTGAGCAGGCAGGAGGGCAACGAATTCACCGTGCTTTAGATTTCAAAACAGTGAAGCAGTTAAAGGAGGCTGTAACAACCTATGGGCCACAAGCACCCTTCACTGTGAGCATTGTCGAATCCAATACCAACTTAGACATGATGCCAGCAGATTGGGCTAACATGTGTCGATCTGTGCTAAATGGAGGACAATATTTGTTATGGAAGGTTGCCAATGAGGAATTTTGCATGGAGACAGCTATGCGAAATGCAGCAGCCGGTTACCCTCAAAGAAATCTAGATGTGTTATTAGGAAAAGGACCTTATGAGGGTCAACGGCAACAAATTGAATATGATCCTGGCATATATGCACAAATTGCTGTAGACGCAGTTAGGGCATGGAAAACTTTACAGGGGCATGGAGATTTACAAGGTCAATTATCTAAGGTAATATAAGGAGCTAATGAACCTTATGCTGAGTTTGTAGATAGGCTTATTCAAACAACTTCTAGAATATTTGGAGATACAGAACAGGCAATGCCATTTATAAAACAACTGGCGTATGACCAAGCAAATCGTTGCTGCAGAGAGGTCATTAGACCATGGAGACATGAAGATTTAAACACATATATTAAATTATGTAGAGACATTAATGAACAAGGGCAAGTCTTAGCAGCAGTACAACAGGCTTTAGATGCCAGGCCAAAAACATGCTACAATTGTGATCAAACAGGACATTTTAAAAGGAGTTGCCCCATAGGAGGAGGTTTTAACAAAGCTAGATATCAAACGAATAGAATACCGGGTATTTGCCCACGATGCCGTAGAGGGAAACATTGGCCTAATGAATGCCATTCTCAATCCACCATAGAGGGTATTCCGTTATCAAAAAACATATAAGGACCAAGTGTTTACCCACGATATCGTGGAGAAAGGCATCAGGCTCCATTGCCAAAAAACGGACAAAAATAGGAGGGCCCAATTCTCTGGGGCCCACAACCACAAATATACGGGGCAGTGGAGGAACCCAGCAGCACCATCAAGGTAGTGCCCAGGATGCATTATCCATTAAATCCCTCATCAGACAAACTAGAGGGAGCGCAGGGTTGGACATGTGCACCTCTGCCAGAGCAGTACTAACTCCAGAGATGGGAGTTCAAATCATTCCCACAGGAGTAAAAGGACCTCTTCCCCAAGGAACAGTAGGCTTATTATTGGGACGCAGTTCTTCAACACTAAAAGGACTTATGATAAGTCCTGGGGTAATTGATCCCGATTATGAGGGTGAAATAAAAATTATAGCCAGTTCTCCAAAGGGTATATCAGTAATTTCACCAGGAGATAGAATAGCACAGTTATTAATAATACCCAGCCTGCATGATAAATGTTCCAGTCATACTGTAGAAAGAGGTTCCAAGGGATTAGGCTCCACAGGAGTAGATTGGGCTATGCTGTCTTTAAATTTAGATTCTCGCCCCATGCTAAAACTAAATATTCAAGGACATGACTTTAATGGGCTACTGGACACAGGTGCTGAACTTAGCATCATATCTCATCAAGAATGGCCAAAACATTGGCCATTACAACAAGCCACTCAAACGCTTCAAGGCCTAGGAGTGGGTACTAATCCCCATAGAAGTGCAATGATATTAGATTGGAAGGATCCTGAAGGATGTGAAGGAACTATACAGCCATATGTATTGGATCATCTTTGCCGCAGTCCGGCTGCAGCAAAATAACCGGGGGGTGACGAAGAACTTGTGTAGATTGATACAGCAGGAGTAGGAGCCGTTTATTGCAGGACAGGAGCAGTATTTATACATTCCACACAGCTTATCTAATTAGCATAAACTAGATACAGCAGTCAACCAATAAGGATTCTCCACACTTAATGGCTCGCTTTTGTTACTTCTCAAACCACTCCCTCTGGCATTTTGCCAGGCACCATCCAGACTTGTTTAGGAACTCTAACATTCCCCTGGCAAAATGCCAGGTGTTATTTTGACTTGTTTATAGACTCTAACACATCTTCCTATAAATTTATGGGGACGAGATGTCCTAGATCAATTGGGTTTGACATTAACAAATAACATCAATCCTAACGCGCCCACTACTAGGGCTAGACAAGGTTTTAGGAAAGAAAAAAGATTAGGAGAACAAGAACAATGTATAGCAGCACCAATACAAATAGATCAAGGAACAGACAGACATGGGTTGGATTTTCAGAAAGGGCCACTGAGACAATCAAAATTACTTGGAAATCAGAAAGACCCGTGTGGGTTCCTCAGTGGCCCCTGACTAAAGAAAAGATACAAGTAGCCCATGATCTGGTCAAACAACAATTAGCGGAAGGACATATACAACCTTCCATATCTCCCGATAATACTCCCATTTTTGTCATCAAAAAGAAATCTGGTAAATGGAGATTATTGCAAGATTTAAGCGCCAACAATAATGAGATGGTTATTATGAAACCTGCTCAATCAGGGATTCCTCAATTGTCTGCTTTGCCAAAAACCTGGCATGTTTTAGCTATAGATATTAAAGATTGTTTTTTTTCGATTCCAATTCATCCTGAGGATAGTCCACCTTTGCATTTACTATCCCTGCATTAAATCATGAAGGTCCTGATCAGAGATATGAAAGGAAAGTACTCCCCCAAGGGATGGCTAACAGTCCAACTATGTGTCAAATCTATGTTAACAAAGCAATCCAGCCACTTAGAAATCAAAATCCTGAACTACAAATATTTCACTATATGGATGATGTATTATTAGCACATAAAGATAAAAACACATTGCTGGAATGTTATGCCACACTTACAAACTTATTAAAAAATTATAATCTAGAGATAGCAATAGATAAAGTACAATTAAATTTTCCAATTAATTATTTAGGAGTTCTATTATCCTCAACCATGGTCCATCCACCAAGATTCAAATATGAGTAGATCAACTCAAATCACTTAATGACTTTCAAAAGTTATTGGGAGACATAAATTGGATAAGGCCTTATTCTAGGCATACCAACAGGAGAGTTGGGACCTTTATTTGATATTCTAAAAGGTCCATCAGATCCAAATTCACCCCGAATGTTGACGCCTGAAGCAAGAAAGGCATTAAAAATCATTGAAACATATATGGAAAATATGCATTTGGGTAGAATTGATATAAGTTTGCCTTTATTATTTATTGTACTGCCAACAAAAAATATTCCTACAGGAGTATTTTGGCAAGAAGGTCCATTATTGTGGATACATTTGTCTTATTCTCCTAACACTATTCTTACTAGATATCCTGAGGCTGTAGGACAATTAATACTCAAAGGAATAAAAGCAGCCAAGGGAGTGTTTGGGATTTCTCCCCAAAAAATTATTACTCCATATACTATGGATCAAATTGATGAGTTAGCTAAAGAGTTAAATACTTGGGCAATTATCATGTGTAAATCTAATGTTTCATTTGATAATCACTTACCATCTAATCCTTTGTTGTCTTTTTGGTCTAAGCATCCTGTAGTTTTTCCAAAGATGACAAGAAAAACCCCTATCAGGAATGCTCCAAATATATTCACTGATGGGTCAAATAATGGTACAGCAGCAGTAGTTACCCCTGATCAAACTTTTACATTTTTAGTACCCAAACAATCAGCTCAAAAGGTAGAGCTTAATGCAGTATTACAAGCTTTTATGATGTTTAACGATTCTGTATTTAATTTATTTTCTGATAGTCAGTATGTAGTTCATGCTATAGTATCCCTTGAAGATGCTGGTAGGATTTCCCCTTCTTCTACTGTTTTCTCTTTGTTTTCCACTATACAAAGTCTAATCTGGGACAGAAAAGATCCATTCTTTATAGGACATATCAGGGCACATACAGGATTGCCTGGAGCCCTTAGTTTGGGCAATGAATTAGCAGATAAATCTACACATGACATACATATTTTCTCCACAATAGAAGAAGCTGTAAATTTTCATAAAAGGTTCCATGTCAATGCTAATACTTTACAAAAGCATTTTAAAATAACTAAAGAACAAGCCCGACATATAATAAAACAATGTCAAAACTGTGTGACATTTTTACCACAAGTTAATCTTGGAGTCAATCCTAGAGGACTGATACCTAACCATATCTGGCAGATGGACGTCACACACTTGCCAGAATTTGGAAAATTAAAATATTTGCATGTTACAGTTGATACTTCTTCCGGATTTCTGATGGGCTCCCTTCATGCCAGAGAAAAAACTAAAGATGTTATAGCTCATTGCTTACAAAATTTTGCCACTGTGGGCGTTCCAAAACAGTTAAAAACAGATAATGGTCCTGGTTATGCTTCTACCTCTTTTAAACAATTTTGCTCATCATTTGGCATTACTCACATAACAGGAATTCCATACGATCCACAAGTACAAGGCATAGTTGAAAGAGCTCATCAAACTATTAAAATGTACTTGTTAAAGCAAAAAGAGGGAATTGGAAAGGGGTATATATCCCCCAAAGATAAACTTAAAATAACCCTTTTTACTCTAAACTTTTTCAATTTGGATTCATCAGGGCTTAGTGCTGTGGAAAGACATTTGTATCCAAAAAATGTACATAAGCCTAAGGTACTTTGGAAGGATATTCTAACAGGACAATGGAAAGGTCCTGACCCAGTGATTTTCTGGAGTTGGGGCTCTGTTTGTGTTTTTCCACAGGGAGAACAGCAGCCGATTTCGATTCCAGAGAGATTAACTAAAACAAGTTCTACAGACCAAAAGGAAGATGATTTGACTCAAATCCATAACAGCTGATATCCAGAACTCCAGCTTGGCTATTCTTACATCTGCGACAGTGATTAACCAGGATGCTTCTTTCAATATTTATTTTATTATTTGCCTTTTCCCACATCATAAAGTTCTATTTTATTTTTGAGCTCATACAGACCTAGGTTAATGTTTTTCTGATCAGTTTTATTTTTTGACTGTGGAGTTTTTGAACATTGCAATGGAGATTTCACCTAGGTAAAGCTACAAGGCCTTTACTATTGTCTTATGTGTTGTATGTTATGTGTGCACACTTCTGTTTTGTGTTGTATGTCTGTATGTGCGTATGTCCATATATCATATATGAGGAGCGCTCATGAATAAACGGATCCAAATTTTTTTATTCACGTGATTTTAATGGTTTAATTTAAATTGGGTAAACAGCTGTTGAAAATTGTTTTAATATGTGAACAAATAAGGAGGTTAACAGATCTGTTTGTTTACTTTCACCTTTCCTTCTCATTATATTTAATAATTCTGTTCAGGATAATGTAAATTGTTCAAAAAATTGTTTTCTTAGTGCCTGTTGGAATGTTACATAATTTTTTTCTTAGCATCATTGCCAGAATTCCTATCTTCATCCCAGTGCTGGTGAAGACAAAGATAAAACCAAACTACAGCTTCTTCGATAGTTATCACAACAAACTGTAAAAACTGATGCATCAATGAATAATAACTCAACAAGTAATGCTCAATTAAGGAGTCGATTTCCTTTGGGAGGAAATGGACATATTGACAGATTCCTCTGCTTTGAACTGCTTGCAGAACTTGCCTGGACTATGTATCACTTGTATGCATTGTGAACTATCTGTTGGTACAGCGAATTGTGGTAGTGCTGGAGTATTTTTGCTGATGGTGTCACCGGTGGTACAATTTTTCAAAGTAGCCCTCAATTGTCTTAGTGTCATGGCATTTTGCATCCTCCTCCCTTCTACTAGTGATGGTCTAAAATTTGGGGGCCAACAGAGGTGAGGCAAAGAACCTCACCCCCCCACTGGCATCAAGGCCAAATTTGGGGGCCAACAGAGGTGAGGCAAAGAACCTCACCCCCCCCCCACTCGTGCAAAGGCCTATCCACAAGTATGGCTGTATGCTGGACTGGTAGTCAGTGACGGGTATGATCCAATTGCAGTGGTACCAACCTAAGACAGGAGGCTGACGCCTAGAGGTCAGTTCATCCAATGACGGGTTAGGACCATATGTTGAATTGGACTGCCTAACAGGCACGGTCCCTAAGCCACATTGCTTGTTGTTTAATTAAACAAAAAGGGGGAGATGCTGAGAGCCATGGCGGAGTCTGTATGGCCGCTGGCATTTTGCCAACAGTATTGATTAACAGGCGAGGCATTACTATCGGCCTCTGCAGTAACTTTTGAGTTCTTGCACTATTTTGCAGTTCTTGTGGGGATTTCCGGGGATTCCCCGAGAGTTCCCATTGGTTGGGGAAGTGCAGGAGGAGGGATTTCCGGGAGAGATATTTCCGGCTGGGGGTTCCTGGACAAGCCGTGTGGCGTTCGGGAGGATTCCCCGGGAGCTGTGTGAAGTGTTTTCCTGCAGTTCAAAAATAAAGTTTGTTCCTGCTTCGGTGGCTCGTGATTTGTGCCCAGCCAGACTGCGGCAGTCATGTAGAAAACACCTGTGGGTCCACAGCTTACTCCCGTCTCTTCCTTAGGAAGGAAGGCACTGTGGCAGGAAAAGCTTGTGACTAAATAAACGTGCATGCTTTCCTCTTGTTACTCTGTGTCTTCATATAGAGGCCTCGGCCATGAGCTGAGGATGGGTGAGGAATGAGCATTTCCCCTGCCCTCCATGTAAAAATGCCTTCCACCCTGCAACTAAGACACGTTATGGAGGCAGTTTTGAAGCCATAATTTGATTCAATATCCCCCTTTAAAGGAGAGAAAATTCCCAGGTACGATGAAGTCTATGGCTCATTCTCTATAGCTCCTTTCAGGGCAAACCGACTATAGGTTGAGGCATTTTCCTGGGACACTCCTGGGATCAGGAGTCCCTGCTGCTCAGAGAGGAGGACTGCACTCTCCCTCTGAGGGTCTTCAGCCTCCAAAAAGCTCCAGTGATGAAACTGACATTTAAATAAAATCAGCATGAAACCTTTATATTGCCTCATGGTGTCAGGTTTCAGTCCATGGTCAGCTGAGTCTGTTTTTGTTTCTTTACTTTCTCTTCCTTTTTAAAATTTTTGAGCTGTGGTGAGGCAGAAACATTACCCCAGAAGGATGAGGCAGAGGAAAGTTGCTCACCCTCTGGCAAACAGGAAGCAGGAAAGGGTCAGGGACAAGACATGGTCCCCAAGGTCATGCCACCAAGGACTCACTCCCTTCTACTAGGTGCCACCTTCTACAGATTTCACCACCTCCCAATAATGCCGTTAAATTGTGAACCCATCAATGCATCAATCCAGTGAAGTTAGAGCCCTCGCAATCCAACCACTTCCCCCAAATTGGTTCACCTCTGAACACGACTGCACTGGGGCCAAGCCTTTGTGGACTGGATGTTCCAGATACCAACCTAACGATTGGTTTTCGTCATGTCCTATCCTTTTAAAAAATTTTACATTTTACCTGTAGATGGACACAATATCTTCACTTAGTTATTTTTATGCAGCACTGAAGATTGAACCCCGGGCCTCACACGTCTAGGCGAGCACTCTACCGCTGAGCCACAATCCCAGCCCACGATCTATTTTTGTGCAGTTTCACCCAAAATACTGTCACTATAAGTTACTTTTGCCTGTTGTTACAGGGTAGTGTTCCAATGGATGGATGCATCATTCTGTATCCATTCCTTTCTTGATGGACATTTGAATTGCTTCCAGTTTGGGGACAGTCACAAAAGAATGTATTAAAAAGAAATCATTTTTTTTTTGTGGATATGTATATAAATTCTGTCTTAAATGTGGTATCCTTCAATACTAACTTACTTTGTTACTTTGTGAATGGATATTTCATTTATAAATGCAAGTTCATTCAGATGTTCTAAAAGCCCAAAGTGGAAGTCTATGCAATTTCCTTTACATTTCATAATTACAGATAAAAACTTTATCTTGGATATTGTTTCCTTTTGGCCTATTTTTAATGTATGCTGCACACATCTAGGTCTACTACCAGATTATCTCATTTGATTTTTTTTAATATTTATTTTTTAATTATAGGTGGACACATATTTGTATGTGGTGCTGGGGATCCAACCCACTGCCTCACGCCTGGTAGGCGAGCACTCAACTTCATTTGATTTATGGAACAATTGTATGAGTACTTAACATTCTCTTATTATTATTCTTATTTTTTTCCATATGACTCTTGCAAAATAAGACCAAGGAAACTGAAAGAGCTGACTGTAAGTCAGATAGAAGGCAACTGGTGGCTCCAGGACTGGAAAGATGTCCTTCCCAAAGACAGACAACCCCAACGTCTTTGCGATAACATCAGTGTTTCAGATAGGCCTGGACATCCCTAGGCCAGCAGTTCCCACCTGTCATACTGGAGGGCTGCTCTTGGTCAGAAACTCCTCCCTCGGGGATCTGGAACATAAGGTAGTGATCACAGCCCTGAGAACAAGGAAATTCTTTGGACACTCCACAAACCCAAAGTATTCTCCTCTGTATGGTGCTGAAAGTTGACCCATCGCGGTTCATCTACCTTGTATCCCCAACTCTTTTTATTTTTGGATTGGAGACAGCATCTGGTTCTGTTACCTAGTACCTTGTTGCCCCTGAATTTGAATTTGTGATCCTCCTGCTTCAGCCTCAGGTGTTTACAGGGATTACAGGCATGCAACAAAACACCTGGCACAATAAATTTCTTCCTTTCTTTATGGCTTTTTTTTTTCCCTACTGGGAATTGAACTCAGGGGCACTCGACTATGGAGCCACATCCCCAGCCCTATTTTGTGTGTTATTTAGAGACAGGGTCTCATGGAGCGCTTTGCTTTCCCTGACGCTGGCTTTGAATTCACAATCCTCCTCTGCCTCAGCCTCCTGAGTGCTGGGATTGAAGGAGAAGACATGACTTCTGACAGTGAAAAAGAATAACTATTTACAATTTGTTCTGCCATTTGAGGAGAGGGGGTATGTAGGAAGGAAGCCTCTATAATTTGACAGTGGAGCACACTATCGCAGAGGCTGAAGAACAGTACTTTTTCTGACAATGAAAGTGATAAGCAAGGGCCTGAGGAAAGGGCTGGGGACGGTAAGGAAATGAGAATCATGAATGTGAAGAGGCTGGAAAGGATGGGTCGGTGTGATATCTAAAGTCACTTGAGAACAGATATAGTGTGTGACAGCAAGAGATCAAGCAAGTCAGCAATCACATAAGAAATGAAGTTTGAGGAAGAGTGATCTACTTAAAAGGCAAGGAGGTGGGTAGGAAAACCGCCCTAGTGGAAGCCCCGAGGATGGACTGCGGTCCTGAGTCCTGTACAAGAGCCTCTTATTTTATGCCCCTGGGAGGACAGCACAGAATTCCGACCCGGGGGGCCTCTGAAGATAGGAACAAGATCCCACGATATCAATCACGGTGGAGCTGCTGTTCCTGCACACATGGTGAGCCTGTTACTTCTACAACCGGGACCAGGATTGATCGTATCCGAGTCAATGCCTTCTAATAAATACTGTAGATACAGGCAGCTCTCCTACCATGGTTGCAAGCCTAAAAACTGTTGTTGGAAGGAACATTCTGTCGGCTCCACGCATGCCATTTTCCCATAGAAGCACTCATGTGAATTGGGAAGGAAGAACTGTTTCCTCTCAACACCGTGAGAGACATGGTTCAGAAAATAGCCAGCAGGACACCTGCGGCAACACACACAAAGCAGTAATAATCTCCAGCAAAAATTACAAGCCCCGAAAACTCGTTTAGGAAGTAAGACCCTTAATGCCAGGAGACACAATGCTCTTGCGCCACTATTTTCACCTGCCCTGGGTGCAAAATAAGCACAGAAAACGGAAACCAAACTACTCAAAGCTACACAACTAAAGGAGAGGTGACAGGAGTACAGGGAGGTGTGGGAGACGCAGCTGTAGCTAACACATAGGTACAGGTCTGCTTCACTGTCCTTTAGAGAAACCTAGGGAGAGCACAAACACAGTCCCCACTACCACAAATCATGCAGCCGAGTTTCCCAAGTTTGTGGAAATCGCAGGGGTCAGCACCTCCCAAGTGCAATGGAGGAGCCTCGCCCTGGGAAAACCATCTACGTGATCGTGGTGTTTCCGCTGCCAGGTAAGTTTGAGTGGCTCAGCTTCCCGCCCAACGCAGCCTCAAGCGCCCTCCACTGTGCACACACGGTCACTTGACTCTCACACTCCCGGGTCCTCTTAGCCCTGGCGCAGCGCATCCACCCCGCCTCGCGCAGCAGTCCTGCCTCGGCTCCCACAGCCCGGGAAAGCCTCCGCGTGCGAGCGGCAGGTGCCCACGCAGCAGCCCCTGCGCTGCCTCATCTCCATACGCCTCGCCCCGTCTGTGACCTCACGAGCCGCGCCCCGCCCCACGGCACTGGCCACGGCTCACTTAGCTCCGCCTTCTCCTGCGGGTCCCTGACGCCTGCGGGAGCCCTGGCAGTGCGTGTGGAAAGTGCTGGTTCCGGTCCTGGTCCCCTGCCCCACCCGGCGTCGGGGCGGTGCACGGAGCCCGGGCCTGGTCCCCGGAACTGCGGGGCTCCTCACCCTGGGGCTCGTCCTTGAGCTGCTCTGCCAGCCTTGCCCTTAGGGTTCCTGTGGAAGACCAGCAGAGCCCTCCGACGGGGACCTGGGAAACAACGTAAAAAGGTCTAATGTTCTAGTTACCAGAGTGTGGATCAAAGGCTGAAGGACGAGACTGAAACGTTGTGTAACTTGGTTGTGCCAATGGCTATATCCTGGTTCTATGGTATAAGCATGTCTAACTCCCGCCACACCATTTTTCAAATATTACCATGAAGTTACCATTGGAGCAAACTGGTAAAGAAGCCACAGGGGATCTCTCTTATGAGTTCTTAAGATTATATCTGAATTACGTTTAAAATGCATTCGCCAAATAAAATATAAGTATATTTCTCTTTGATTTGAACTTTGTTTAGAAAACACTAAGGTCATTTGCAGGCCCTGGGTTCCATCCCCAGCCCAATAAATAAATAAATAAATAAACAAATAAACAAGAAAGAAGACACTAAGGCTAAAACTATTTTACTGAAATAGGTTCAATAAAATAATTTTTGCACTTTGTCTTGAAGGAAATGTTGAACACGATCCTTATTCTTGAGAACTGTCCACAATTTCTTCTTTTCTTTTCCTTTTTCAAAAGTATGGTGAACAAAACTGCTGCAAATTCTGTGTTTGGTCTGGGTTCTTCAGAGAACAAACCCAAGAAGGTCCAAATATGATATGTATAGAGAAACTTACTGAAAGGAAATGGCTCACATGATTATGGAGACCAAAAGTCCTAGATGAGAAGTCAGCCAGCTGGATATCCAGGAGAAGTGATGGCCAAGTTCAAGTCCTCTTATGGCTTGGAGATGGGGAATCCCCAAATCTCCTGTGTGAGCAGGAGATGGAATGATCAGATCACGAGAGCTGTAACCTGCATTCATCATTTGATGACAAGAGAAGAGAGAGACAAATTCCTTGTTCATTAACCACACGAAGTATGTAAAATCCAAGAGTTCAAATATTGAGGAGAGCTGAGGAAAGACATCCAACAGCCCTCAGGTACCTGTTACAGGCGGCAGGATTCTCTTGGCGCCAATCATGTGGACTGGATGGGCTAATTTTAAAGCCATGTCTACTTCTGTTAAAGAAAAATAGACACTTATCTGGATGCTAATTCATTGCATTGTACAGGAGGGAGCACTGGCGCTGTCATGTACCCAAACCCATATTTATGAAGAAGAGAGGAATGGTGAGGAGGAAAACCATGGCTAGAAGCACCAAGATATTCCTCCTGTTTAGCTGGGATCTGGGTTAAACTCCTGGTCCCCAGGGCAGCAACGTTCAGACGTGGGGCTTTTGAGAAGCAACTGGATCACGAGGGCTCTGGTTAATCCATTGGTAGGTCCAGGATTAAATGGACATTGGGAGGTGGCGGAACCAGGAGTTAGCCAGAGAAGCATGCCCTGGAAGGGTATGTTTTGTCTCTGACCCTTCTTAACACTCTCATTCTTTCCGCTTCCCAGCACCCTTGGGGTGAAGAGTTCTGCTCTGTCAAGCGTTTCCCACTGGGATGGCCTTCTTCCTCACCATAAGCCAACAATGATGGGCACAAGCAACTATGAACTGGAACCTCTGAAACTCGGAGGCAAAGATAAATGTCTCCTTCTCTAAGTTGATTTCTCAGGTATTTTGTCAGAGCAATGTAAAACTGACTAACACACTTCCTTTGGATAGGTGGCTTGTCAGAAAGCTGTGGTCACTTGGGCAGAGTTCTCCAGCCCTGACTAGGCCACCACAGAAAACAACTAGTTACTGGAGGACTTTAAAGCATCCAGGAAGTTCAGCTATTCAGAAAACGCGACGGAATATGTGTATGTGTCATGTCGACTGGGACCTTCTGATGGAAAGCTGTTAGAGTCTGTAAACAAGTCAAAATAACACCTGGCATTTAGCCAGGGGAATGTTGGAGTTCGTAAACAAGTCTGGATGGTGCCTGGCAAAATGCCAGAGGGAGTGGTTTGAGAAGTAACAAAACTGAGCCATTAAGTGTAGAGATTCCTGATTGGTTGACTGATGTATCGAGTTTATGCTAATTAGATAAGCTGTGTGGAATGTATAAATACTGCTCCTGTCCTGCAATAAACGGCTCCCACTCCTGCTGTATCAACGTACACAAGTTATTCGTCACCCCCCGGTTATTTTGCTGCAGCCGGACTGCGGCAGAAAGCCCCTTGGCTAAGCACTGCTCCTACTAGACTCTCATAGTGATAGCACACACTAAGGAAGACAGGCTTAAAATATTTAAAAAAAAAAAAAGAGGATCGAAAATCTGATGAAGGTGGCAATAGTATAGACAGAGCAATCCCCAAATCCAAATCCAGGATCCCAGTGGAGACAGGATACTGATGTCTATCTCAGGTTGCTGATGAAAGGGTTCGCCTTGGTCGTCCTGGCCTCCTGTCCCTGGGAATTCAATGTCTAAGTATCTCAGGTGCCAGACCGCTATGCCATCAATAGTAGGAAGGCCTGGTGGCATGACTGTGGCAGGAGGAGGTCGTGCTCTGTAAGTGTCCCGCTGCGTGAGAGCAGGAAGGAGGCTAAAAGAGTTCGCTGGCGTCCCTGGGTGGGCTCGAACCACCAGCCTTCCGGTTAACAGCCAAACGCGCTAACCGATTGCGCCACAGAGACACAGACATGAGTCCCCTCTCTAGGTGGTGGGGAGGAAGGACGACGCGCCCTAGGGTTTGCAGGGCGCCCGACCAAGTTCCAAAGCCAAGAGCAACCAGGGATTCACAGAGTGAATCGCGGTGTTTGTCACCTAGGAGACTTGGCGACTGCGGGATTCCGAGCCAGAAGGGACTCGGAACCGCCCTGGCCCAGAGCTAAGTCACCCTGTCTCAGGAGTCGCAGCCCGGGGAGACGCCGGGTGGGTCCTAGTGGTAGCCTTGTCTGTTCTTTGCGCCAGGATCACCCTGGGAAAGTCCTGTGCCCACACGACCGGCCGCTCGCCCCTGCATTTCGGATTTCTGTGTGCATCGGTGGGGCTCCACGAGGCAGAGGTCGACGACGTGGTCCTGGGTCCCCTCGCCGACTCCCGGACTCGGCCCTCCTCGGGCGCTCCGTTAGGACTTGCTGGATTAAGCCATGGACGTCGTCGCGTAGGAGTCCCCCCGAAGAACCCGAGGGCGGATTTCCCAGAGTTCGGCAAAGGCGAGGTTCTTGTTAGAAGGCTCCCCTCGCGGTGGTCTCCTGGTAACCCCTGGAGGCCGGGAAGCCCTGCGCACTGCCTGCGCGGTCCCAGCCGGAGCTCCCGGGGCTGGGGTGGGCGAGTGGCCGCGCCGAGAGCGGGTGGCCTCAGAGGCGGCGGCCAGCGGGGAGCGGCGGCGTGGCGCTGCACCCCGCGACGGGAGTGGGCCGAGGTGCACGTCGACGCGCCTAGGGCCGACGCTCCGAGACGGAATCGGTTCCCACCGCAGCCGAGAGAGAAGAAAGGGGAAAGCAGAGGCGGGAACGCGCGGTAAAGGCGACGACCTTTGGCCGTCCCCGCAGAGCTGTTGCCTATTCCAGCTCCTCGACCTGGACAGGACGCGGAGGAGTCTCGCCTCCCACGAGGGAGACCCGGGTTCGATTCCCGGCCAATGCACGCCTTTTCTTGGCGCAGCTCGGAGCCCCGCTTTCGCCTTCCCTCCCCTGGTCTCCAGCAAACCCTGGGCAGGAAAGACCACAAAGACCACGACCTCAGGGTCATTTCCCAATTGCCACACAGGACGGGACCTCGGCAGGCACAGGCTGACTACGCAGTGTCGGTTTGCCTGTCCTCCGCTCCCTCCCGTCTGTCCTCTGCAAACCCGCGCCACCCTTTTTCCTCGGATCTGGAGGCTCCTGCGCACAGATTCACTTCCTGCACTTGGACAGGGCACTGGACAGATCACTGGGCCCCTTTTCCTTGCAGAAGGGGACCCGGAAGGGAACGCCCGATGGCAGGGCCACGGGACCGGGAGGCGCGGAGCCCAGACCCACTCGCTTCGCGGGTTCTTCGCGGGGCCGCCGCCGGCCGGACAGCCGCCCCTGTGCCTGGTGGCCACGATCAAAGTCAGTCCGCGGCGTCTGGGCAAAGTTCAGGGTGGCCCAGGAGCGCGGCGAGGGGGACGCCCTTCTAACCCTCCTGCTTTCGCCCCCCGACGGGCGCCCTGCCTTCTGCGCAGAGTTTGGATCCCCTGGGGCTCTGCAGCCCAGCCCCCCCCCCCACGTACGGCCTCGGGCGGCGTGGGATTGGAGGAGGAGCCCGGGACGAGCCAAGCTGCGTCCTGTCTGTGGACCCCGCCTGTTTTCACGCGCTCTTCGCAGCCAGTCCACGTGCTGCCCACTCCAGCGCACTGGCCAAGGGCCACCGGTCCTTTACTCTCATGAAAAGGCCTCGGGAAGAGCTCAGAGGGAGACGCCAGCGACAACAGAACTGAGTAGAATTGGCTCCAGTCTCCGGGGAAGCTCTCCTGCCCTGTTCCTCCTGCCCCCCCCTCCTCCTCCTCCTCCTGCGCCAGCCCCCTGTGCCCCTTCTCCTGCCCTGCTCCTCCTGCCCCTGATCCTTCTCCTCCTCTTCCTCCTGCCCTGGTTCCCCCTCTCCCTCCTCCTCCTCCTCCTCCTCCTCCTCCTCCTCCTCCTCCTCCCCTCCTCCTCTTCCTTCTTCTCCTGTACATCCTCCTCCCCCTCCTATAAAGTCCTGCAGGCTCTGTTTCCTTCTTGCTCCTAACTCCCTCCAGGGTTGATTCTGAAAACCTGGGCAGCAACCCAGATTATTTCAACACCCCGGTCATTTGTTGGTTTTGGTACTGAACTAGAACTTGCCTCATAAAATAGTTAAGTTGTCCCTTGATCTAAATTTTCTGGAAGAAATTGTACAGGGAATTGGTATCACACACACACACACACACACACACACACACACACACACACCGGTCTCTCTCTCTCTCTCTCTCTCTCTCTCTCTCTCTCTCTCTCTCTCTCTCTCTCTCTCTCTCCTGTCCTAATTAGTAGAATTATTTAAAAAATAAAAAACTACCTAGACTTGGTGCTTTGTTTACAAGCTTTTGAGCTGTTGATTCCAGTTTTAAATACATGAATACTTAAGTAGACTATGTCTCCTTTTGTATATACTGCTTTGATTCTATTAATAAATTTCTATAGATTGTATTTATATTGTTAGTCCAAAATATTTAATTTCTCTTGAAATGTTATTTTGATGCATCTGTTATACTTCAGTGTGGTTTTAATCACCCAATTCGGGGTCTCCAGCTGTCTTTCTGTTAGTGATTATTTGTTGAGCTCCGTTGTGTATGGTTTTTCTTCAAAAATACAAACTCATTCAAATGTTGTGAAAGCAGAAGTGAAAGGAAAGTGACCACGACACTCAGAACAACCAAGAGGTCTTTATTGTGGTGGTGTCTGATTGACAGGGGAGAGAGAGAGAGAGAAAGGGGGAGAGGGAGGGGGGCAGGGGTCAGATGTGGATTTCCATTTCACCAGAGGGATGGGGCCTGAGTGTTCACCCTTGAGTGGGGCTGAGTGCTCACCCCTGAGTGGGAGCTGAGTGCTCTCCCCCGAGTGGGGCTGAGTGCTCACCTTTGAGTGGGAGCTGAGTGTTCACCCCTGAGTGGGAGCTGAGTGTTCATCCTTGAGTGGGGCTGGGTGCTCACCCTTGAGTGGGCCTGAGTGCTCAGCCTTGAGGCAAACAAGCGATAAGGAAGCAGACAGACAGGGGTCCAGTGTCCAGCCCACTCTGCAGCTAACAAGAAGCCTATGCACTTTTCTTTTGTATTTCATAATTAAGGGAGAGAACTTAGCTTGGAGATTGTTTCTTTCCAGCCTAGGTTTTGAAAGACCCCAGCACAATAACTTTAGGCCCAGTAATAAATCACCAGGGCTTGCTTCCGCACCTGCACAGACGTCAGATGTATTTTTCAGAAAATCAGTTAAGTGTAAACGATTAAGAAAGGACAGGATGGTTGGGAAAGGAGCCGGCACGGTTGGGCAAACGGGATCATACAATGAAAAACCATACAATGAATAACAAATGGTTTTTATGTGGTTTTTCCAGGAACCTATAGTGAAAAACAAGTTTACCCTTTAAGTGACCTATATGCTGGATTCAAAAGAGCCAATGAGATACCTGTTACTGTGCTAGGAGGGAAACTGACCACTGTACCCTATAAAAGATCTGTACCCCAAAGCCCGGTGTGCCAGTTCACCGAAGCTCCGGCTGAGGTTTTGCTGAGCACCCGCAGGCGCCTGTGTAGCAATAAATCACCTCTTGCGTTTGCAGCCAGTGCCTCATGCGTCTTTCTTGGACAGGGAATCGGCGGGTCTTTCAGTTTAATGCAGGCTGCACTAGATCATCACATTTGAGTCATGCAACAAATCCACGAAGTACTTAATATTCTTTTTTCATAAGACATTTGCAAAATTGAGGCATAGCACACTCATAGAGCCAGCCCACGGGCCACTGGTGGATCTAGGACCAAAAGAATGAGCTTCCCAAAGGGAGACAAAACCTAATGCTTTTGTAGTAATGTCAGTTTGTCTGACACTATCCAAGTGAGGCAGGAGAAAGGGTAAAAATGGGCAGGTAGGAGAGTTGGACTCCTTCAGGTCAGGTTTTTATTCAGCAGGGCTGAGAAACTACAGACACAAGGTAGGCTTCATGCAGGCCAGGCCTACTTCTGGGTTAGCAGAGAAAAATGAAACCAAAACAAACTAACTGGTAAGACACCTGCTGTCTGGTCCCAGACCCCCATCACAAAGGGACACAGAGTAACCTGACTGGATCAAAGAACAGGTGAGGAGGCCATGGACACGGAATGCCTTACTCAGGATTGGGTGGGGGCTAGCTCAAATAGCTCGTGTAGATTCTCATAAACCACTAGATAATAGCCATTTTCTGGTATGCCTCTCTTGGGACCCCCTCCCTTTGTGAGCTCCATCTTCTTTCTACTACTCAATAAATCCTGTTACTTTGCTGTCCCCCCCCCCCCCCGCCCGCCCGCCCAGTGGATTTCATTCTTCAAATTCCTAAGACTCTAGGGAACCCAATCCCACACTCTGTGCTACTCCCGCCCAGTGGCTGCATTGGAAGGCTGCTTTTGTTCAGAAGCTCCTCCATCAAGGATCTAGAGCCTTAGTAGTGAAAACAGCCTTGAGAAAAGGAAATTCCTAGACACTTTAAAACTCCAGTATTCTCAGTAAGGCGCTAAGAGTTGACCTGTCGTGGTCCAGGAATCTTATATGAGGAAGGAAACCTCCACGCTGTCGGAGAGAAGCGAAGGCTTTTCATCAAACTAGATCAGTCTGTAGACCTCCAGACCTGTACTTGCACTGTTCTGAATACTCCGCTGGTAACCCCGTGCATCTAGGTTTGGGGTGGTGGTGTTATTATTTTTTTTTTGGGGGGGGGATGTGGAGAGAGAGCCGCGCTCCACCTTAATCCACTTGGGTGTCTTATCAGGACCATCTGGGAGCTTGAAGGTCTTGGAATTAATCCCAGAGGTACCAAGGGAAGGGGACCAGTGTGGTAGAGAACGCGCCTTGGAAGAGTGTCCTCCATTGGGCCAGGTAATTTCTATTCAATAGAACTACAAAAACCAATAGGAGAACGAGATCCTCAGAGAACGACCAACCGACAGCAGCCAGGACACACCACTGGGGATTTTCTTCAGAACAGTTGGTCAACCCAGACCCACCTTCAGTAAATGGGAGGAAAGGTGGGGTGTGTAGAAACCTGCTTGCAGAAAAGTACCTCCTTTGGTAGGAAAAACCCTTTTACAATTCAAAACTAAACGACACTCTCCTTCGCTTGCTAGAAAGCAATTTTCAACCTCAATGTTCTAGCAAAATCTTACGAAGAACAATGGAAGTTGCCCTGCACACTACGCAACATCTTAAGCGCTGAGATCTGCTTTTAAGCAACAAACTTGCCAGGGAGAGCGCGAACGCAGTCCCCACTACCACAAATTATGCAGTCGAGTTTCCCACATTTGGGGAAATCGCAGGGGTCAGCCCCTCCGCAGTGCAATGGAGAAGCCTCGCCCTGGGAAAACCACCTTCCTGATCATGGTATCTCCCCTGCCAGGTAAGTATGACTCGCTCGCCTGCCCTCGCAGCACAGCCTCCCTCGCCCTCCACTGTACACACACGGTCACTGCACAGCCGCAATCCCGGGCCTCCTTCGTCCACACGCACAGCGAGTGTACCCTGCTTAGAGCCGTGCGCTTGCTCCCACAGCACAGCAAGTGGATGGCCTTTGTGCTGCAGGTGCCCGCTCAGCAGCCCCCGCGCCCCCTTATCTACATACGCCCGCCCCTGTGATGACGTCACAGAAGGAGCCCCGCCCCGGACCTGCGCCTCGCCTTCGGTCCCTCGGCCGCTCCCTGCCCTCAGCGGTCCACTCGGCCGAACCGCGCCCCCGCAGCCGCTGCGGGAAGTGCACGGCCCCTCCCTCCTTAACTCGCCTCCCGCCGGGGGCTCGGGCGGTGCGCGGCGCCCCTTCTCCCGGAACGTGGGTTCGTTGTAATAGAACTTCTCTCCCCAACCCCGACCTGCGCCCGAGGATGTGAAGGAGAAATGGCTCCCTGGCACCGCCCCTCCTCGGTGACCCTTTGTCTCTTCCCGGCGGGCCCGGGTCCGGTGGCCCAGGACCGAGGAAGTCCACTCGTGTCGGACAGGACTTCCCCTGGGCAGTGGAAACGTGGAAAGGCCAAGAAGGAAAACGAGGCGGTGCAGCAATCCCCGCTCAGCAGGGGAACTGGCCACCGAGGCAGGGACCGCGGCTTAGAGGGAGATGGGAGGCCCTCCGAGGGACCCCACAAAGGACCCCGGCCCCAGCCCTGTCGGCGGACCCTCCTGCGCTGAGAAGGCGGCGGCCACCACCCCCGAGAAAGCCCGGGGCGCTCTCAGCACGACGCGTCAGCTCCGCCGGGGGAGCGCCTCGCACTCGGAGGGTGGACGGCTGGGCCTTTGCTCCGAGGACACGCTGCTTTTATTCCAGGCGGTCAAGAGCCGACCAGTGACCGCCTAGAATAAAAGCAGCCTGGCTCCCACGTGTCCCCCTGGACACCGAAGGTCGCGGTGACAGCCGCTGTGGAGGTGACTCCGGGAAATCTCACTCCGGGTCCGAGCTGGGCACAAAGCCGGACCCCTCCAGCGAGCGCTGGCGTGGAGGTCCTCGCCCGCGGTCTGCAGGCCTCTGTGCACAGCCAGCTGGGCTCCAGGGAGAGGATGCGTCCGACCACCGCAGGGTGGGAAGGCGACTTCCTTCTCGCTGGCAGAGGAGCCTGGAGCCTGGCGGACCCCATCACTGCGCAGAGCGTTCTGCAGGTGCGAGACACGTGGTTTCTACAGCTCGCAATCTGCAGCTCCCTTGAGGAGCAAGCCTACCCTACATTGAGGGGTTTCCTGCAAGCAGATCACTGCTGCGCAGAGAGGAGGACTGTACTCTCCCTTCGAAATCCCCTGCCTTAGAAAAGTGATGAAACTTAAACAAAATCATCATGTTAGTCAGCTTTTAGGATCTGTGATGGTTTCAGTCCACGGTCAGTGGATTTTTTTTTTTTTTAACCTGAAGAACATCT
>NW_026694783.1:1040000-1199829 GCF_021218885.2 Marmota monax | reverse complement strand
CCCCCTAGGAGGGGAGACACCCTGCCGCTAGGGGAGACACCCCCTGTAGGGGAGTCACCCCCCTTTAGGGGAGGGACACCTGCTGAGGGAAGCCCCCTGGTAGGGAGATTCCCTGCTGGGAGGGGAGATGCTTGCCCCCACCAACCCAGACAACCCCTAGGGAAGAGAGACACTCTGCCAGAAGGGGAGACACCCCTGAAAGTGGAGCCAGCCCTAAAAGTGGAGCCATCCTGCTGGGAGGGGAGTCATCCTGCTGGGAGAGCAGAGGCCCCCATTCTAAGGAGGAAACCTCCCTGGGATGGGTAGACACCCTACTGGGAGGGGAGAAGCTCCCTCTGGGAGGGGAGCATCCTGGGCTTCCTGGGGACACCGCTTTTTTCCTCCACCCCAGGAGTGTTCCCACTGCTGTCACTACATCTGGCTGTGCTTTCTGTGGTATGAAGAGTGAAATCTCTAGAGAGCAGAAAAGGGAGTCCAGAAGCCACCTCCCTGCACCCCAGCCTGTCCCCCACCAGGTCAGGCCTGCTGTGGCCAGGTGCCAGGAAGCCACAGTGAGCCCTTCTTCACTCCTGTGCCCAAGGGCAGAGGCCAGGAAGGGTCACCACACAGGCCTCTGGAAGTGGTCTTTGACACAGGGTGACAGAAGCCCACTTTAGGATCAGGGATGTGAAAAACAGGAGTGAAATCCCAGTCCATGGTGGCCAGTCTAGGAGTTAGGAAACCTGAACTCTGACCAAGCCCCAGCAGCTTCTGGGAGTTGCAGGCTGCACCTGTCCCCTGCCTCGAGTGTCCCAAGAGATGTATGTAGCCCACCAGGGTGCCTAGGCTTGGCGACTCCCCCAGGCTGACCTGAGGAGGGAACCCCGGGCATTCTTAAAGATATGGTCCATGAGGGTCCCCAGCCTGGCAATTCTGAAAGCTCCTCTGATGAGAGGAAACCCGGGCATCTATAGAGACGTGGCCCACCAGGGTCCCCAGGCCTGACATCTCCCCAAGGCTGCTCTGAGGTGAGGGAACCCCACATGTCTCTAGAGACATGGCCAAGTAGGTCCCCAAGCCAGGATTCTTCCTCAGGCTGGTCTGAGGAGGAGAACCAGAGGCATCTGTAGAGATACAGCCAAGAGGGTCTCCAGGCCTGGCATCTCCCCCAGGCTGCTATCTGAGGGTACCCTTGGGATACTCTTAGAGATGTGGTCCGAGAGGGATTTTTTGCTTGTCATCTATCCTGGCTGCTCTGATGAGAGGGGGACTCTGCCCTCCTTGTGGAATGACCCACCTTGTCTAGCAGTCAGGGTTCCTCTGCTCAGCTCTGAGAAGAAAGCTCCCTACTCAGCCTGAGCGTGACACAGATTCCAAGATGGCAACTAGTTCCCACCCTCAACCCCTCTGCCTGAAAAACTCACCTGAATCTTGGCTGGGAGTGGAGATGCCCCCTAAGAGGGGAGACACGCTGCAGGGAGGAGAGATGCCTACCTCCATTACCTCAGATGCCCCTCCCAGCAAAGAGAGACACTTTGCTGGGAGGAGAGACACCCCTGGGAGTGGAGCCAGCCCCTGGGATTGGAGACACCCTGCTAGGAGGGGAGATGCCTTCCTGGGATGTGAAGACATCCTGTAGAGAGGGGAAAAGATCCCACTGGGCTTCCTGGGGACTGTGCTTCTTCCTCCACCTCAGGAGTTACTGGATGAAACCTGTTCCCACTATAGTATCTAGGTCTGGTTCTGTTGTCTCTAGCACCAAGAGGAGTGGAATCTCTAGAGTGACCAAAAGGGAACCCAGAAGCCACCTCCCTGCACCCCATCCAGTCCTCCACCAGATCAGGCCTGCTGAGGGGCCAGGCAGCCACATGGAGCCCTGCTTCACTCCTGTGCCCAAGGGCAGAGGCCAGCAATGGGCCACCACAGAGACCTCTGGAAGTGGTCTTTGACACAGGGTGACATAACCCAACTTTGTGGGATCAGAGGTTTGAAGAAAGACAATGAAATCTTAGCCCATGTTCACCACTCTCAAGGTTGGGAAAACCTGAACTCACCAAGCCTCAGCAGCTTCCTGCCCAGGATGTCCCTAGAGATGTTGCTCACCAGGGACCCAGGCCTGCTGCCTCCCTCTTGCTGCTCTGAGGAAAGGTCAGCCGAGGTGTCCATAGAGATGTGGAGAGGGTCCCCAGGCCAGACATCTGCTCCTGGCTGCTCTGAGGAGAGGGAATATTGGGATTCCCAGAGATGTAGCCCACCAGGGTAGCCAGGCCTGGCGTCTCCCCCCAGACTCCTCTGATGAGAGGGAACCCTGGGTGTACCTAGAGATGTCACTCATCATTGTCCCCAGGCCTGGCATCTCTTCTAGGCTGCTCTGATAAGAGTACCCCCTGCATCACTAGAGAAGTCATCAAGAGGGTCCCAGGCCTGGTGTCTCCTCATGCTGCTCTGAGAGGGAACCCCTGGCATACCCCTGGCCAAGAGTGTCCCCAGGTCTGGCATCTCCCACAGGCTGTTCTGAGGAGAGCCACCCTGGCAGCCCTGGAGACTTGGCCTCCCAGGGTCCACAGGCCTGGCATCTCTCGAAGGCTGCTCAGGGAGGGAACCTAGGGGCATACCTAGAGATGAGGTTCATGAGGGTTTCCCAGCCTGGAGTCTCCTGGGGCTGATCTGACGAGAGGGGAGCTCTGCCCTTCCTGTGGAATAACCCACGTTGTCCAGCAGTCAGGATTCCTCTGCTCAGCTCTGAGGAGAAAGCTCCCTTTTCAGCCTGAGGGGCAACAGCATCCAAGGTGGCACCCAGGCCCCACCCTCAGCCCCCCACTATACTACTCACGTGAAGCGTGGCTGGGGTGGAGAAGCCCCCTAGGAGGGGAGACACCTGGCTTCTAGGGGAGACACCCATTCTAAGGGAGTCACACCACTCTAGGGGAGAGACACCTGCTGAGAGGGAAGCCAACCCCTGGGAGAGGAGATTCCCTGCTGAGAGGGGAGATGCTTGCCCCACCAACCCAGACCCCTAGGGAAGAGCAACACTCTGCTAGGAGGGTAGACACCCCTGGGAGTGAAGCCACCCCTTAGAAGTGGAGACACCCTGCTGGGAGGGCAGAGGCCCCCACTCTAGGGGAGACATCTCCCTGGGATGGGGATATACCTTGCTGGGAGGGGAGAAGCTCCTGCTGGGTGGGGAGAATCCTGGTCTTCCTGGGGACTCTGCTTCTTCCTCCACACCAGGAGTCTTCCCACTGCTGTCACTAGGTTTGGTTGTGTTGTCTGTGGCGTGAGGAGGAGTGAAATCTCTAGAGAGCAGAAAAGGGAGTCCAGGCGCCACTTCCCTGCACCCCAGCCTGTCCTCCACCAGGTCAAGCCTGCTGTGGCCAGGGACCAGGCAGACACAGTGAGCCCTTCTTCACTCCTTTGCCCAAGGGCAGAGGCCAGAAAGGGGCCATTACAGAAACCTCTGGATGCGGTCTTTGACACAGCATGACAGAAGCCTACTTTAGGATGAAGGGTGTGAAGAAAAGCAGTGAAATCCCATCCCAGGGTGGCCAGTCTAGGAGTTGGGAAACCTGAACTCAGACTAAGCCGCAACAGCTTTTGAGAGCTGCAGGCTGCACATGCCCCATGTCTCAAGTGTCCCAAGAGAAGTACGTAGCCCACCAGGGTGCCTAGGCCTGGCATCTCCACTAGGCTGATCTGAGGAGGGAACCCTGGGCATCACTAGAGACGTGGTCCATGAGGGTCCCCAGCCTGGCAATTCTGAAGGCTCTCTGAGGAGAGGAAACCCGGACATCCCTAGAGATTTAGCCCACCAGGATCCCCAGGCCTGACGTCTCCCCCAGGCTGCTCTGAGGAAAGGGAACCCCATGTGTCCCTAGACACATGGCCGAGAGGGTCCCCAAGCCAGGCATCTTCCTCAGCCTGGTCTGAGGAGAAGAACCTCAGACATCTGTATCGATGTAGTTAAGAGGGTCTCCAGGCTTGGGATCTCCTCCAGGCTGCTCTCCTGGGTACCCCCGGGATGCGTTTACAGACGTGGCCTGGGAGGGTTTTCTGGATTATCATCTTTTCTGGTTGCTCTGAGGAGAGGGGGACTCTGCCCTCCTTGTGGAATGACCCACCTTGTCCTGCAGTAAGGGTTCCTCTGCTCAGCTCTGAGAAGAAAGCTCCCTACTCAGCCTGAGGGAGACACAGACTCCAAGATGGCAAGCAGTTCCCGCCCTCAGCCCCTCTGCCCACAAAACTCACCTGAATCTTGGCTGGCAGTGGAGATGCCCCCTAAGATGGGAGACACGCTGCTAGGAGGAGAGATGCCCACTCCATTACCCCAGATGCGCCCGCCCCCCACCCACCCCACCCCACCCCACCCCCCCCAGCAATGGGAGACACTTTGCTGGAGAGCAGACAGCTCTGGGAGTGGAGCAAGCCCCTAGGATTGGAGACACCCTGCTAGGAGGGGAAAAGCCCCACCATAGGGGAGATGCCTTCCTGGGATGTGAAGACATCTTGCAGAGAAGGGAAAAGCTCCCACTTGGAGGGGAACTGCCAGGGCTTCCTGGGGACTCTGCTGTTTCCTCCACCTCAGGAGTTACTGGATGAAACCTGTTCCCACTACAGTATCTAGGTCTGGCTTGGTTGTCTCTAGCACCAAGAGGAGTGGAATCTCTAGAGAGAACAAAAGGGAGTCCAGGAGCTCCCTGCACCCCAGCAACACCACCAGATCAGGCTTGCTGCAGCCAGGGGCCAGGCAGCCATATGAGTACTGCTTCAGTCCTGTGCCCAAGGACAGAGGCAAGCAATGGGCCACCACAGAGGCTGTTTGGAAGTGGTCTTTGACACAGGGTGACATAACCCAACTTTGTGGCATCAGAGGTTTGAAGAAAAGTAGTGAAATCCTAGCCCATGGTGGCCACACTCAAAGTTCGGAAATCCTGGACTCACCAAGCCTCGGTAGCTTCCTGCTCAGAGTGTCCCTAGATACGTGGCTCACCAGGGACCCAGGCTTGGCACCTCCCCCTGGCTGCTCGGAGGAAAGGGAAGCCAAGGTGGCCATAGAGATGTGAAGAGTGTCTCCAGGCCAGACATCTCCTCCTGGCTGCACTGAGGAGAGGGAACCTTGGGATTCCCTAGAGATGTAGCCCACCAGGGTGGCCAGGCCTGGCGTCTCTCCCCAGACTGCTCTGATGAGAGGGAACCCCAGGCGTCCCTAGAGACGTCACTCACCATTGTCCCCAGGCCTGGCATCTCCTCTAGGCTGCTCCGAGAAGAGGACCCCCGACATCACTAGAGACGTGGTCACAAGAGTCCCAGGCCTGGTGTCTCCTCATGCTGCTCTGAGGAGAGGGAACCCCGGGGCATACCTAGCATCCAGGCCAAGAGTGTACCCAGGCCTGGCAACTCCCCCATGCTGTTCAGAGGAGGGGAACCCCGGCATTCCTGGAGACTTGGCCCACCAGGGTCCACAGGCCTGGCTTCTCTCCCAGGCTGCTCAGAGAGGGAACCCAGAGGCACACCTAGAGATGAGGTCCATGAGAGTTCCCCAGCCTGGCATGTCCTGGGGCTGCTCTGAGGAGAGGGGAGTTCTGCCCTCCCTGTGGAATGACCCACGTGGTCCAGCATTCAGGATTCCTCCTCTCAGCTCTGATGAGAAAGCTCCCTCTTCATCCTTAGGGGCAAACAGCATCCAAGATGGCACCCAGGCCCCGCCCTCAGTCCCCCACTGTGCTACTCACCTGAAGCTTGGCTGAGAATGAAGACGCCCCCTAGGAGGGGAGACACCCTGCCGCTAGGGGAGACACCCCCTGTAGGGGAGTCACCCCCCTTTAGGGGAGGGACACCTGCTGAGGGAAGCCCCCTGGTAGGGAGATTCCCTGCTGGGAGGGGAGATGCTTGCCCCCACCAACCCAGACAACCCCTAGGGAAGAGAGACACTCTGCCAGAAGGGGAGACACCCCTGAAAGTGGAGCCAGCCCTAAAAGTGGAGCCATCCTGCTGGGAGGGGAGTCATCCTGCTGGGAGAGCAGAGGCCCCCATTCTAAGGAGGAAACCTCCCTGGGATGGGTAGACACCCTACTGGGAGGGGAGAAGCTCCCTCTGGGAGGGGAGCATCCTGGGCTTCCTGGGGACACCGCTTTTTTCCTCCACCCCAGGAGTGTTCCCACTGCTGTCACTACATCTGGCTGTGCTTTCTGTGGTATGAAGAGTGAAATCTCTAGAGAGCAGAAAAGGGAGTCCAGAAGCCACCTCCCTGCACCCCAGCCTGTCCCCCACCAGGTCAGGCCTGCTGTGGCCAGGTGCCAGGAAGCCACAGTGAGCCCTTCTTCACTCCTGTGCCCAAGGGCAGAGGCCAGGAAGGGTCACCACACAGGCCTCTGGAAGTGGTCTTTGACACAGGGTGACAGAAGCCCACTTTAGGATCAGGGATGTGAAAAACAGGAGTGAAATCCCAGTCCATGGTGGCCAGTCTAGGAGTTAGGAAACCTGAACTCTGACCAAGCCCCAGCAGCTTCTGGGAGTTGCAGGCTGCACCTGTCCCCTGCCTCGAGTGTCCCAAGAGATGTATGTAGCCCACCAGGGTGCCTAGGCTTGGCGACTCCCCCAGGCTGACCTGAGGAGGGAACCCCGGGCATTCTTAAAGATATGGTCCATGAGGGTCCCCAGCCTGGCAATTCTGAAAGCTCCTCTGATGAGAGGAAACCCGGGCATCTATAGAGACGTGGCCCACCAGGGTCCCCAGGCCTGACATCTCCCCAAGGCTGCTCTGAGGTGAGGGAACCCCACATGTCTCTAGAGACATGGCCAAGTAGGTCCCCAAGCCAGGATTCTTCCTCAGGCTGGTCTGAGGAGGAGAACCAGAGGCATCTGTAGAGATACAGCCAAGAGGGTCTCCAGGCCTGGCATCTCCCCCAGGCTGCTATCTGAGGGTACCCTTGGGATACTCTTAGAGATGTGGTCCGAGAGGGATTTTTTGCTTGTCATCTATCCTGGCTGCTCTGATGAGAGGGGGACTCTGCCCTCCTTGTGGAATGACCCACCTTGTCTAGCAGTCAGGGTTCCTCTGCTCAGCTCTGAGAAGAAAGCTCCCTACTCAGCCTGAGCGTGACACAGATTCCAAGATGGCAACTAGTTCCCACCCTCAACCCCTCTGCCTGAAAAACTCACCTGAATCTTGGCTGGGAGTGGAGATGCCCCCTAAGAGGGGAGACACGCTGCAGGGAGGAGAGATGCCTACCTCCATTACCTCAGATGCCCCTCCCAGCAAAGAGAGACACTTTGCTGGGAGGAGAGACACCCCTGGGAGTGGAGCCAGCCCCTGGGATTGGAGACACCCTGCTAGGAGGGGAGATGCCTTCCTGGGATGTGAAGACATCCTGTAGAGAGGGGAAAAGATCCCACTGGGCTTCCTGGGGACTGTGCTTCTTCCTCCACCTCAGGAGTTACTGGATGAAACCTGTTCCCACTATAGTATCTAGGTCTGGTTCTGTTGTCTCTAGCACCAAGAGGAGTGGAATCTCTAGAGTGACCAAAAGGGAACCCAGAAGCCACCTCCCTGCACCCCATCCAGTCCTCCACCAGATCAGGCCTGCTGAGGGGCCAGGCAGCCACATGGAGCCCTGCTTCACTCCTGTGCCCAAGGGCAGAGGCCAGCAATGGGCCACCACAGAGACCTCTGGAAGTGGTCTTTGACACAGGGTGACATAACCCAACTTTGTGGGATCAGAGGTTTGAAGAAAGACAATGAAATCTTAGCCCATGTTCACCACTCTCAAGGTTGGGAAAACCTGAACTCACCAAGCCTCAGCAGCTTCCTGCCCAGGATGTCCCTAGAGATGTTGCTCACCAGGGACCCAGGCCTGCTGCCTCCCTCTTGCTGCTCTGAGGAAAGGTCAGCCGAGGTGTCCATAGAGATGTGGAGAGGGTCCCCAGGCCAGACATCTGCTCCTGGCTGCTCTGAGGAGAGGGAATATTGGGATTCCCTAGAGATGTAGCCCACCAGGGTAGCCAGGCCTGGCGTCTCCCCCCAGACTCCTCTGATGAGAGGGAACCCTGGGTGTACCTAGAGATGTCACTCATCATTGTCCCCAGGCCTGGCATCTCTTCTAGGCTGCTCTGATAAGAGTACCCCCTGCATCACTAGAGAAGTCATCAAGAGGGTCCCAGGCCTGGTGTCTCCTCATGCTGCTCTGAGAGGGAACCCCTGGCATACCCCTGGCCAAGAGTGTCCCCAGGTCTGGCATCTCCCACAGGCTGTTCTGAGGAGAGCCACCCTGGCAGCCCTGGAGACTTGGCCTCCCAGGGTCCACAGGCCTGGCATCTCTCGAAGGCTGCTCAGGGAGGGAACCTAGGGGCATACCTAGAGATGAGGTTCATGAGGGTTTCCCAGCCTGGAGTCTCCTGGGGCTGATCTGACGAGAGGGGAGCTCTGCCCTTCCTGTGGAATAACCCACGTTGTCCAGCAGTCAGGATTCCTCTGCTCAGCTCTGAGGAGAAAGCTCCCTTTTCAGCCTGAGGGGCAACAGCATCCAAGGTGGCACCCAGGCCCCACCCTCAGCCCCCCACTATACTACTCACGTGAAGCGTGGCTGGGGTGGAGAAGCCCCCTAGGAGGGGAGACACCTGGCTTCTAGGGGAGACACCCATTCTAAGGGAGTCACACCACTCTAGGGGAGAGACACCTGCTGAGAGGGAAGCCAACCCCTGGGAGAGGAGATTCCCTGCTGAGAGGGGAGATGCTTGCCCCACCAACCCAGACCCCTAGGGAAGAGCAACACTCTGCTAGGAGGGTAGACACCCCTGGGAGTGAAGCCACCCCTTAGAAGTGGAGACACCCTGCTGGGAGGGCAGAGGCCCCCACTCTAGGGGAGACATCTCCCTGGGATGGGGATATACCTTGCTGGGAGGGGAGAAGCTCCTGCTGGGTGGGGAGAATCCTGGTCTTCCTGGGGACTCTGCTTCTTCCTCCACACCAGGAGTCTTCCCACTGCTGTCACTAGGTTTGGTTGTGTTGTCTGTGGCGTGAGGAGGAGTGAAATCTCTAGAGAGCAGAAAAGGGAGTCCAGGCGCCACTTCCCTGCACCCCAGCCTGTCCTCCACCAGGTCAAGCCTGCTGTGGCCAGGGACCAGGCAGACACAGTGAGCCCTTCTTCACTCCTTTGCCCAAGGGCAGAGGCCAGAAAGGGGCCATTACAGAAACCTCTGGATGCGGTCTTTGACACAGCATGACAGAAGCCTACTTTAGGATGAAGGGTGTGAAGAAAAGCAGTGAAATCCCATCCCAGGGTGGCCAGTCTAGGAGTTGGGAAACCTGAACTCAGACTAAGCCGCAACAGCTTTTGAGAGCTGCAGGCTGCACATGCCCCATGTCTCAAGTGTCCCAAGAGAAGTACGTAGCCCACCAGGGTGCCTAGGCCTGGCATCTCCACTAGGCTGATCTGAGGAGGGAACCCTGGGCATCACTAGAGACGTGGTCCATGAGGGTCCCCAGCCTGGCAATTCTGAAGGCTCTCTGAGGAGAGGAAACCCGGACATCCCTAGAGATTTAGCCCACCAGGATCCCCAGGCCTGACGTCTCCCCCAGGCTGCTCTGAGGAAAGGGAACCCCATGTGTCCCTAGACACATGGCCGAGAGGGTCCCCAAGCCAGGCATCTTCCTCAGCCTGGTCTGAGGAGAAGAACCTCAGACATCTGTATCGATGTAGTTAAGAGGGTCTCCAGGCTTGGGATCTCCTCCAGGCTGCTCTCCTGGGTACCCCCGGGATGCGTTTACAGACGTGGCCTGGGAGGGTTTTCTGGATTATCATCTTTTCTGGTTGCTCTGAGGAGAGGGGGACTCTGCCCTCCTTGTGGAATGACCCACCTTGTCCTGCAGTAAGGGTTCCTCTGCTCAGCTCTGAGAAGAAAGCTCCCTACTCAGCCTGAGGGAGACACAGACTCCAAGATGGCAAGCAGTTCCCGCCCTCAGCCCCTCTGCCCACAAAACTCACCTGAATCTTGGCTGGCAGTGGAGATGCCCCCTAAGATGGGAGACACGCTGCTAGGAGGAGAGATGCCCACTCCATTACCCCAGATGCGCCCGCCCCCCACCCACCCCACCCCACCCCACCCCCCCCAGCAATGGGAGACACTTTGCTGGAGAGCAGACAGCTCTGGGAGTGGAGCAAGCCCCTAGGATTGGAGACACCCTGCTAGGAGGGGAAAAGCCCCACCATAGGGGAGATGCCTTCCTGGGATGTGAAGACATCTTGCAGAGAAGGGAAAAGCTCCCACTTGGAGGGGAACTGCCAGGGCTTCCTGGGGACTCTGCTGTTTCCTCCACCTCAGGAGTTACTGGATGAAACCTGTTCCCACTACAGTATCTAGGTCTGGCTTGGTTGTCTCTAGCACCAAGAGGAGTGGAATCTCTAGAGAGAACAAAAGGGAGTCCAGGAGCTCCCTGCACCCCAGCAACACCACCAGATCAGGCTTGCTGCAGCCAGGGGCCAGGCAGCCATATGAGTACTGCTTCAGTCCTGTGCCCAAGGACAGAGGCAAGCAATGGGCCACCACAGAGGCTGTTTGGAAGTGGTCTTTGACACAGGGTGACATAACCCAACTTTGTGGCATCAGAGGTTTGAAGAAAAGTAGTGAAATCCTAGCCCATGGTGGCCACACTCAAAGTTCGGAAATCCTGGACTCACCAAGCCTCGGTAGCTTCCTGCTCAGAGTGTCCCTAGATACGTGGCTCACCAGGGACCCAGGCTTGGCACCTCCCCCTGGCTGCTCGGAGGAAAGGGAAGCCAAGGTGGCCATAGAGATGTGAAGAGTGTCTCCAGGCCAGACATCTCCTCCTGGCTGCACTGAGGAGAGGGAACCTTGGGATTCCCTAGAGATGTAGCCCACCAGGGTGGCCAGGCCTGGCGTCTCTCCCCAGACTGCTCTGATGAGAGGGAACCCCAGGCGTCCCTAGAGACGTCACTCACCATTGTCCCCAGGCCTGGCATCTCCTCTAGGCTGCTCCGAGAAGAGGACCCCCGACATCACTAGAGACGTGGTCACAAGAGTCCCAGGCCTGGTGTCTCCTCATGCTGCTCTGAGGAGAGGGAACCCCGGGGCATACCTAGCATCCAGGCCAAGAGTGTACCCAGGCCTGGCAACTCCCCCATGCTGTTCAGAGGAGGGGAACCCCGGCATTCCTGGAGACTTGGCCCACCAGGGTCCACAGGCCTGGCTTCTCTCCCAGGCTGCTCAGAGAGGGAACCCAGAGGCACACCTAGAGATGAGGTCCATGAGAGTTCCCCAGCCTGGCATGTCCTGGGGCTGCTCTGAGGAGAGGGGAGTTCTGCCCTCCCTGTGGAATGACCCACGTGGTCCAGCATTCAGGATTCCTCCTCTCAGCTCTGATGAGAAAGCTCCCTCTTCATCCTTAGGGGCAAACAGCATCCAAGATGGCACCCAGGCCCCGCCCTCAGTCCCCCACTGTGCTACTCACCTGAAGCTTGGCTGAGAATGAAGACGCCCCCTAGGAGGGGAGACACCCTGCCGCTAGGGGAGACACCCCCTGTAGGGGAGTCACCCCCCTTTAGGGGAGGGACACCTGCTGAGGGAAGCCCCCTGGTAGGGAGATTCCCTGCTGGGAGGGGAGATGCTTGCCCCCACCAACCCAGACAACCCCTAGGGAAGAGAGACACTCTGCCAGAAGGGGAGACACCCCTGAAAGTGGAGCCAGCCCTAAAAGTGGAGCCATCCTGCTGGGAGGGGAGTCATCCTGCTGGGAGAGCAGAGGCCCCCATTCTAAGGAGGAAACCTCCCTGGGATGGGTAGACACCCTACTGGGAGGGGAGAAGCTCCCTCTGGGAGGGGAGCATCCTGGGCTTCCTGGGGACACCGCTTTTTTCCTCCACCCCAGGAGTGTTCCCACTGCTGTCACTACATCTGGCTGTGCTTTCTGTGGTATGAAGAGTGAAATCTCTAGAGAGCAGAAAAGGGAGTCCAGAAGCCACCTCCCTGCACCCCAGCCTGTCCCCCACCAGGTCAGGCCTGCTGTGGCCAGGTGCCAGGAAGCCACAGTGAGCCCTTCTTCACTCCTGTGCCCAAGGGCAGAGGCCAGGAAGGGTCACCACACAGGCCTCTGGAAGTGGTCTTTGACACAGGGTGACAGAAGCCCACTTTAGGATCAGGGATGTGAAAAACAGGAGTGAAATCCCAGTCCATGGTGGCCAGTCTAGGAGTTAGGAAACCTGAACTCTGACCAAGCCCCAGCAGCTTCTGGGAGTTGCAGGCTGCACCTGTCCCCTGCCTCGAGTGTCCCAAGAGATGTATGTAGCCCACCAGGGTGCCTAGGCTTGGCGACTCCCCCAGGCTGACCTGAGGAGGGAACCCCGGGCATTCTTAAAGATATGGTCCATGAGGGTCCCCAGCCTGGCAATTCTGAAAGCTCCTCTGATGAGAGGAAACCCGGGCATCTATAGAGACGTGGCCCACCAGGGTCCCCAGGCCTGACATCTCCCCAAGGCTGCTCTGAGGTGAGGGAACCCCACATGTCTCTAGAGACATGGCCAAGTAGGTCCCCAAGCCAGGATTCTTCCTCAGGCTGGTCTGAGGAGGAGAACCAGAGGCATCTGTAGAGATACAGCCAAGAGGGTCTCCAGGCCTGGCATCTCCCCCAGGCTGCTATCTGAGGGTACCCTTGGGATACTCTTAGAGATGTGGTCCGAGAGGGATTTTTTGCTTGTCATCTATCCTGGCTGCTCTGATGAGAGGGGGACTCTGCCCTCCTTGTGGAATGACCCACCTTGTCTAGCAGTCAGGGTTCCTCTGCTCAGCTCTGAGAAGAAAGCTCCCTACTCAGCCTGAGCGTGACACAGATTCCAAGATGGCAACTAGTTCCCACCCTCAACCCCTCTGCCTGAAAAACTCACCTGAATCTTGGCTGGGAGTGGAGATGCCCCCTAAGAGGGGAGACACGCTGCAGGGAGGAGAGATGCCTACCTCCATTACCTCAGATGCCCCTCCCAGCAAAGAGAGACACTTTGCTGGGAGGAGAGACACCCCTGGGAGTGGAGCCAGCCCCTGGGATTGGAGACACCCTGCTAGGAGGGGAGATGCCTTCCTGGGATGTGAAGACATCCTGTAGAGAGGGGAAAAGATCCCACTGGGCTTCCTGGGGACTGTGCTTCTTCCTCCACCTCAGGAGTTACTGGATGAAACCTGTTCCCACTATAGTATCTAGGTCTGGTTCTGTTGTCTCTAGCACCAAGAGGAGTGGAATCTCTAGAGTGACCAAAAGGGAACCCAGAAGCCACCTCCCTGCACCCCATCCAGTCCTCCACCAGATCAGGCCTGCTGAGGGGCCAGGCAGCCACATGGAGCCCTGCTTCACTCCTGTGCCCAAGGGCAGAGGCCAGCAATGGGCCACCACAGAGACCTCTGGAAGTGGTCTTTGACACAGGGTGACATAACCCAACTTTGTGGGATCAGAGGTTTGAAGAAAGACAATGAAATCTTAGCCCATGTTCACCACTCTCAAGGTTGGGAAAACCTGAACTCACCAAGCCTCAGCAGCTTCCTGCCCAGGATGTCCCTAGAGATGTTGCTCACCAGGGACCCAGGCCTGCTGCCTCCCTCTTGCTGCTCTGAGGAAAGGTCAGCCGAGGTGTCCATAGAGATGTGGAGAGGGTCCCCAGGCCAGACATCTGCTCCTGGCTGCTCTGAGGAGAGGGAATATTGGGATTCCCAGAGATGTAGCCCACCAGGGTAGCCAGGCCTGGCGTCTCCCCCCAGACTCCTCTGATGAGAGGGAACCCTGGGTGTACCTAGAGATGTCACTCATCATTGTCCCCAGGCCTGGCATCTCTTCTAGGCTGCTCTGATAAGAGTACCCCCTGCATCACTAGAGAAGTCATCAAGAGGGTCCCAGGCCTGGTGTCTCCTCATGCTGCTCTGAGAGGGAACCCCTGGCATACCCCTGGCCAAGAGTGTCCCCAGGTCTGGCATCTCCCACAGGCTGTTCTGAGGAGAGCCACCCTGGCAGCCCTGGAGACTTGGCCTCCCAGGGTCCACAGGCCTGGCATCTCTCGAAGGCTGCTCAGGGAGGGAACCTAGGGGCATACCTAGAGATGAGGTTCATGAGGGTTTCCCAGCCTGGAGTCTCCTGGGGCTGATCTGACGAGAGGGGAGCTCTGCCCTTCCTGTGGAATAACCCACGTTGTCCAGCAGTCAGGATTCCTCTGCTCAGCTCTGAGGAGAAAGCTCCCTTTTCAGCCTGAGGGGCAACAGCATCCAAGGTGGCACCCAGGCCCCACCCTCAGCCCCCCACTATACTACTCACGTGAAGCGTGGCTGGGGTGGAGAAGCCCCCTAGGAGGGGAGACACCTGGCTTCTAGGGGAGACACCCATTCTAAGGGAGTCACACCACTCTAGGGGAGAGACACCTGCTGAGAGGGAAGCCAACCCCTGGGAGAGGAGATTCCCTGCTGAGAGGGGAGATGCTTGCCCCACCAACCCAGACCCCTAGGGAAGAGCAACACTCTGCTAGGAGGGTAGACACCCCTGGGAGTGAAGCCACCCCTTAGAAGTGGAGACACCCTGCTGGGAGGGCAGAGGCCCCCACTCTAGGGGAGACATCTCCCTGGGATGGGGATATACCTTGCTGGGAGGGGAGAAGCTCCTGCTGGGTGGGGAGAATCCTGGTCTTCCTGGGGACTCTGCTTCTTCCTCCACACCAGGAGTCTTCCCACTGCTGTCACTAGGTTTGGTTGTGTTGTCTGTGGCGTGAGGAGGAGTGAAATCTCTAGAGAGCAGAAAAGGGAGTCCAGGCGCCACTTCCCTGCACCCCAGCCTGTCCTCCACCAGGTCAAGCCTGCTGTGGCCAGGGACCAGGCAGACACAGTGAGCCCTTCTTCACTCCTTTGCCCAAGGGCAGAGGCCAGAAAGGGGCCATTACAGAAACCTCTGGATGCGGTCTTTGACACAGCATGACAGAAGCCTACTTTAGGATGAAGGGTGTGAAGAAAAGCAGTGAAATCCCATCCCAGGGTGGCCAGTCTAGGAGTTGGGAAACCTGAACTCAGACTAAGCCGCAACAGCTTTTGAGAGCTGCAGGCTGCACATGCCCCATGTCTCAAGTGTCCCAAGAGAAGTACGTAGCCCACCAGGGTGCCTAGGCCTGGCATCTCCACTAGGCTGATCTGAGGAGGGAACCCTGGGCATCACTAGAGACGTGGTCCATGAGGGTCCCCAGCCTGGCAATTCTGAAGGCTCTCTGAGGAGAGGAAACCCGGACATCCCTAGAGATTTAGCCCACCAGGATCCCCAGGCCTGACGTCTCCCCCAGGCTGCTCTGAGGAAAGGGAACCCCATGTGTCCCTAGACACATGGCCGAGAGGGTCCCCAAGCCAGGCATCTTCCTCAGCCTGGTCTGAGGAGAAGAACCTCAGACATCTGTATCGATGTAGTTAAGAGGGTCTCCAGGCTTGGGATCTCCTCCAGGCTGCTCTCCTGGGTACCCCCGGGATGCGTTTACAGACGTGGCCTGGGAGGGTTTTCTGGATTATCATCTTTTCTGGTTGCTCTGAGGAGAGGGGGACTCTGCCCTCCTTGTGGAATGACCCACCTTGTCCTGCAGTAAGGGTTCCTCTGCTCAGCTCTGAGAAGAAAGCTCCCTACTCAGCCTGAGGGAGACACAGACTCCAAGATGGCAAGCAGTTCCCGCCCTCAGCCCCTCTGCCCACAAAACTCACCTGAATCTTGGCTGGCAGTGGAGATGCCCCCTAAGATGGGAGACACGCTGCTAGGAGGAGAGATGCCCACTCCATTACCCCAGATGCGCCCGCCCCCCACCCACCCCACCCCACCCCACCCCCCCCAGCAATGGGAGACACTTTGCTGGAGAGCAGACAGCTCTGGGAGTGGAGCAAGCCCCTAGGATTGGAGACACCCTGCTAGGAGGGGAAAAGCCCCACCATAGGGGAGATGCCTTCCTGGGATGTGAAGACATCTTGCAGAGAAGGGAAAAGCTCCCACTTGGAGGGGAACTGCCAGGGCTTCCTGGGGACTCTGCTGTTTCCTCCACCTCAGGAGTTACTGGATGAAACCTGTTCCCACTACAGTATCTAGGTCTGGCTTGGTTGTCTCTAGCACCAAGAGGAGTGGAATCTCTAGAGAGAACAAAAGGGAGTCCAGGAGCTCCCTGCACCCCAGCAACACCACCAGATCAGGCTTGCTGCAGCCAGGGGCCAGGCAGCCATATGAGTACTGCTTCAGTCCTGTGCCCAAGGACAGAGGCAAGCAATGGGCCACCACAGAGGCTGTTTGGAAGTGGTCTTTGACACAGGGTGACATAACCCAACTTTGTGGCATCAGAGGTTTGAAGAAAAGTAGTGAAATCCTAGCCCATGGTGGCCACACTCAAAGTTCGGAAATCCTGGACTCACCAAGCCTCGGTAGCTTCCTGCTCAGAGTGTCCCTAGATACGTGGCTCACCAGGGACCCAGGCTTGGCACCTCCCCCTGGCTGCTCGGAGGAAAGGGAAGCCAAGGTGGCCATAGAGATGTGAAGAGTGTCTCCAGGCCAGACATCTCCTCCTGGCTGCACTGAGGAGAGGGAACCTTGGGATTCCCTAGAGATGTAGCCCACCAGGGTGGCCAGGCCTGGCGTCTCTCCCCAGACTGCTCTGATGAGAGGGAACCCCAGGCGTCCCTAGAGACGTCACTCACCATTGTCCCCAGGCCTGGCATCTCCTCTAGGCTGCTCCGAGAAGAGGACCCCCGACATCACTAGAGACGTGGTCACAAGAGTCCCAGGCCTGGTGTCTCCTCATGCTGCTCTGAGGAGAGGGAACCCCGGGGCATACCTAGCATCCAGGCCAAGAGTGTACCCAGGCCTGGCAACTCCCCCATGCTGTTCAGAGGAGGGGAACCCCGGCATTCCTGGAGACTTGGCCCACCAGGGTCCACAGGCCTGGCTTCTCTCCCAGGCTGCTCAGAGAGGGAACCCAGAGGCACACCTAGAGATGAGGTCCATGAGAGTTCCCCAGCCTGGCATGTCCTGGGGCTGCTCTGAGGAGAGGGGAGGTCTGCCCTCCCTGTGGAATGACCCACGTGGTCCAGCATTCAGGATTCCTCCTCTCAGCTCTGATGAGAAAGCTCCCTCTTCATCCTTAGGGGCAAACAGCATCCAAGATGGCACCCAGGCCCCGCCCTCAGTCCCCCACTGTGCTACTCACCTGAAGCTTGGCTGAGAATGAAGACGCCCCCTAGGAGGGGAGACACCCTGCCGCTAGGGGAGACACCCCCTGTAGGGGAGTCACCCCCCTTTAGGGGAGGGACACCTGCTGAGGGAAGCCCCCTGGTAGGGAGATTCCCTGCTGGGAGGGGAGATGCTTGCCCCCACCAACCCAGACAACCCCTAGGGAAGAGAGACACTCTGCCAGAAGGGGAGACACCCCTGAAAGTGGAGCCAGCCCTAAAAGTGGAGCCATCCTGCTGGGAGGGGAGTCATCCTGCTGGGAGAGCAGAGGCCCCCATTCTAAGGAGGAAACCTCCCTGGGATGGGTAGACACCCTACTGGGAGGGGAGAAGCTCCCTCTGGGAGGGGAGCATCCTGGGCTTCCTGGGGACACCGCTTTTTTCCTCCACCCCAGGAGTGTTCCCACTGCTGTCACTACATCTGGCTGTGCTTTCTGTGGTATGAAGAGTGAAATCTCTAGAGAGCAGAAAAGGGAGTCCAGAAGCCACCTCCCTGCACCCCAGCCTGTCCCCCACCAGGTCAGGCCTGCTGTGGCCAGGTGCCAGGAAGCCACAGTGAGCCCTTCTTCACTCCTGTGCCCAAGGGCAGAGGCCAGGAAGGGTCACCACACAGGCCTCTGGAAGTGGTCTTTGACACAGGGTGACAGAAGCCCACTTTAGGATCAGGGATGTGAAAAACAAGAGTGAAATCCCAGTCCATGGTGGCCAGTCTAGGAGTTAGGAAACCTGAACTCTGACCAAGCCCCAGCAGCTTCTGGGAGTTGCAGGCTGCACCTGTCCCCTGCCTCGAGTGTCCCAAGAGATGTATGTAGCCCACCAGGGTGCCTAGGCTTGGCGACTCCCCCAGGCTGACCTGAGGAGGGAACCCCGGGCATTCTTAAAGATATGGTCCATGAGGGTCCCCAGCCTGGCAATTCTGAAAGCTCCTCTGATGAGAGGAAACCCGGGCATCTATAGAGACGTGGCCCACCAGGGTCCCCAGGCCTGACATCTCCCCAAGGCTGCTCTGAGGTGAGGGAACCCCACATGTCTCTAGAGACATGGCCAAGTAGGTCCCCAAGCCAGGATTCTTCCTCAGGCTGGTCTGAGGAGGAGAACCAGAGGCATCTGTAGAGATACAGCCAAGAGGGTCTCCAGGCCTGGCATCTCCCCCAGGCTGCTATCTGAGGGTACCCTTGGGATACTCTTAGAGATGTGGTCCGAGAGGGATTTTTTGCTTGTCATCTATCCTGGCTGCTCTGATGAGAGGGGGACTCTGCCCTCCTTGTGGAATGACCCACCTTGTCTAGCAGTCAGGGTTCCTCTGCTCAGCTCTGAGAAGAAAGCTCCCTACTCAGCCTGAGCGTGACACAGATTCCAAGATGGCAACTAGTTCCCACCCTCAACCCCTCTGCCTGAAAAACTCACCTGAATCTTGGCTGGGAGTGGAGATGCCCCCTAAGAGGGGAGACACGCTGCAGGGAGGAGAGATGCCTACCTCCATTACCTCAGATGCCCCTCCCAGCAAAGAGAGACACTTTGCTGGGAGGAGAGACACCCCTGGGAGTGGAGCCAGCCCCTGGGATTGGAGACACCCTGCTAGGAGGGGAGATGCCTTCCTGGGATGTGAAGACATCCTGTAGAGAGGGGAAAAGATCCCACTGGGCTTCCTGGGGACTGTGCTTCTTCCTCCACCTCAGGAGTTACTGGATGAAACCTGTTCCCACTATAGTATCTAGGTCTGGTTCTGTTGTCTCTAGCACCAAGAGGAGTGGAATCTCTAGAGTGACCAAAAGGGAACCCAGAAGCCACCTCCCTGCACCCCATCCAGTCCTCCACCAGATCAGGCCTGCTGAGGGGCCAGGCAGCCACATGGAGCCCTGCTTCACTCCTGTGCCCAAGGGCAGAGGCCAGCAATGGGCCACCACAGAGACCTCTGGAAGTGGTCTTTGACACAGGGTGACATAACCCAACTTTGTGGGATCAGAGGTTTGAAGAAAGACAATGAAATCTTAGCCCATGTTCACCACTCTCAAGGTTGGGAAAACCTGAACTCACCAAGCCTCAGCAGCTTCCTGCCCAGGATGTCCCTAGAGATGTTGCTCACCAGGGACCCAGGCCTGCTGCCTCCCTCTTGCTGCTCTGAGGAAAGGTCAGCCGAGGTGTCCATAGAGATGTGGAGAGGGTCCCCAGGCCAGACATCTGCTCCTGGCTGCTCTGAGGAGAGGGAATATTGGGATTCCCTAGAGATGTAGCCCACCAGGGTAGCCAGGCCTGGCGTCTCCCCCCAGACTCCTCTGATGAGAGGGAACCCTGGGTGTACCTAGAGATGTCACTCATCATTGTCCCCAGGCCTGGCATCTCTTCTAGGCTGCTCTGATAAGAGTACCCCCTGCATCACTAGAGAAGTCATCAAGAGGGTCCCAGGCCTGGTGTCTCCTCATGCTGCTCTGAGAGGGAACCCCTGGCATACCCCTGGCCAAGAGTGTCCCCAGGTCTGGCATCTCCCACAGGCTGTTCTGAGGAGAGCCACCCTGGCAGCCCTGGAGACTTGGCCTCCCAGGGTCCACAGGCCTGGCATCTCTCGAAGGCTGCTCAGGGAGGGAACCTAGGGGCATACCTAGAGATGAGGTTCATGAGGGTTTCCCAGCCTGGAGTCTCCTGGGGCTGATCTGACGAGAGGGGAGCTCTGCCCTTCCTGTGGAATAACCCACGTTGTCCAGCAGTCAGGATTCCTCTGCTCAGCTCTGAGGAGAAAGCTCCCTTTTCAGCCTGAGGGGCAACAGCATCCAAGGTGGCACCCAGGCCCCACCCTCAGCCCCCCACTATACTACTCACGTGAAGCGTGGCTGGGGTGGAGAAGCCCCCTAGGAGGGGAGACACCTGGCTTCTAGGGGAGACACCCATTCTAAGGGAGTCACACCACTCTAGGGGAGAGACACCTGCTGAGAGGGAAGCCAACCCCTGGGAGAGGAGATTCCCTGCTGAGAGGGGAGATGCTTGCCCCACCAACCCAGACCCCTAGGGAAGAGCAACACTCTGCTAGGAGGGTAGACACCCCTGGGAGTGAAGCCACCCCTTAGAAGTGGAGACACCCTGCTGGGAGGGCAGAGGCCCCCACTCTAGGGGAGACATCTCCCTGGGATGGGGATATACCTTGCTGGGAGGGGAGAAGCTCCTGCTGGGTGGGGAGAATCCTGGTCTTCCTGGGGACTCTGCTTCTTCCTCCACACCAGGAGTCTTCCCACTGCTGTCACTAGGTTTGGTTGTGTTGTCTGTGGCGTGAGGAGGAGTGAAATCTCTAGAGAGCAGAAAAGGGAGTCCAGGCGCCACTTCCCTGCACCCCAGCCTGTCCTCCACCAGGTCAAGCCTGCTGTGGCCAGGGACCAGGCAGACACAGTGAGCCCTTCTTCACTCCTTTGCCCAAGGGCAGAGGCCAGAAAGGGGCCATTACAGAAACCTCTGGATGCGGTCTTTGACACAGCATGACAGAAGCCTACTTTAGGATGAAGGGTGTGAAGAAAAGCAGTGAAATCCCATCCCAGGGTGGCCAGTCTAGGAGTTGGGAAACCTGAACTCAGACTAAGCCGCAACAGCTTTTGAGAGCTGCAGGCTGCACATGCCCCATGTCTCAAGTGTCCCAAGAGAAGTACGTAGCCCACCAGGGTGCCTAGGCCTGGCATCTCCACTAGGCTGATCTGAGGAGGGAACCCTGGGCATCACTAGAGACGTGGTCCATGAGGGTCCCCAGCCTGGCAATTCTGAAGGCTCTCTGAGGAGAGGAAACCCGGACATCCCTAGAGATTTAGCCCACCAGGATCCCCAGGCCTGACGTCTCCCCCAGGCTGCTCTGAGGAAAGGGAACCCCATGTGTCCCTAGACACATGGCCGAGAGGGTCCCCAAGCCAGGCATCTTCCTCAGCCTGGTCTGAGGAGAAGAACCTCAGACATCTGTATCGATGTAGTTAAGAGGGTCTCCAGGCTTGGGATCTCCTCCAGGCTGCTCTCCTGGGTACCCCCGGGATGCGTTTACAGACGTGGCCTGGGAGGGTTTTCTGGATTATCATCTTTTCTGGTTGCTCTGAGGAGAGGGGGACTCTGCCCTCCTTGTGGAATGACCCACCTTGTCCTGCAGTAAGGGTTCCTCTGCTCAGCTCTGAGAAGAAAGCTCCCTACTCAGCCTGAGGGAGACACAGACTCCAAGATGGCAAGCAGTTCCCGCCCTCAGCCCCTCTGCCCACAAAACTCACCTGAATCTTGGCTGGCAGTGGAGATGCCCCCTAAGATGGGAGACACGCTGCTAGGAGGAGAGATGCCCACTCCATTACCCCAGATGCGCCCGCCCCCCACCCACCCCACCCCACCCCACCCCCCCCAGCAATGGGAGACACTTTGCTGGAGAGCAGACAGCTCTGGGAGTGGAGCAAGCCCCTAGGATTGGAGACACCCTGCTAGGAGGGGAAAAGCCCCACCATAGGGGAGATGCCTTCCTGGGATGTGAAGACATCTTGCAGAGAAGGGAAAAGCTCCCACTTGGAGGGGAACTGCCAGGGCTTCCTGGGGACTCTGCTGTTTCCTCCACCTCAGGAGTTACTGGATGAAACCTGTTCCCACTACAGTATCTAGGTCTGGCTTGGTTGTCTCTAGCACCAAGAGGAGTGGAATCTCTAGAGAGAACAAAAGGGAGTCCAGGAGCTCCCTGCACCCCAGCAACACCACCAGATCAGGCTTGCTGCAGCCAGGGGCCAGGCAGCCATATGAGTACTGCTTCAGTCCTGTGCCCAAGGACAGAGGCAAGCAATGGGCCACCACAGAGGCTGTTTGGAAGTGGTCTTTGACACAGGGTGACATAACCCAACTTTGTGGCATCAGAGGTTTGAAGAAAAGTAGTGAAATCCTAGCCCATGGTGGCCACACTCAAAGTTCGGAAATCCTGGACTCACCAAGCCTCGGTAGCTTCCTGCTCAGAGTGTCCCTAGATACGTGGCTCACCAGGGACCCAGGCTTGGCACCTCCCCCTGGCTGCTCGGAGGAAAGGGAAGCCAAGGTGGCCATAGAGATGTGAAGAGTGTCTCCAGGCCAGACATCTCCTCCTGGCTGCACTGAGGAGAGGGAACCTTGGGATTCCCTAGAGATGTAGCCCACCAGGGTGGCCAGGCCTGGCGTCTCTCCCCAGACTGCTCTGATGAGAGGGAACCCCAGGCGTCCCTAGAGACGTCACTCACCATTGTCCCCAGGCCTGGCATCTCCTCTAGGCTGCTCCGAGAAGAGGACCCCCGACATCACTAGAGACGTGGTCACAAGAGTCCCAGGCCTGGTGTCTCCTCATGCTGCTCTGAGGAGAGGGAACCCCGGGGCATACCTAGCATCCAGGCCAAGAGTGTACCCAGGCCTGGCAACTCCCCCATGCTGTTCAGAGGAGGGGAACCCCGGCATTCCTGGAGACTTGGCCCACCAGGGTCCACAGGCCTGGCTTCTCTCCCAGGCTGCTCAGAGAGGGAACCCAGAGGCACACCTAGAGATGAGGTCCATGAGAGTTCCCCAGCCTGGCATGTCCTGGGGCTGCTCTGAGGAGAGGGGAGTTCTGCCCTCCCTGTGGAATGACCCACGTGGTCCAGCATTCAGGATTCCTCCTCTCAGCTCTGATGAGAAAGCTCCCTCTTCATCCTTAGGGGCAAACAGCATCCAAGATGGCACCCAGGCCCCGCCCTCAGTCCCCCACTGTGCTACTCACCTGAAGCTTGGCTGAGAATGAAGACGCCCCCTAGGAGGGGAGACACCCTGCCGCTAGGGGAGACACCCCCTGTAGGGGAGTCACCCCCCTTTAGGGGAGGGACACCTGCTGAGGGAAGCCCCCTGGTAGGGAGATTCCCTGCTGGGAGGGGAGATGCTTGCCCCCACCAACCCAGACAACCCCTAGGGAAGAGAGACACTCTGCCAGAAGGGGAGACACCCCTGAAAGTGGAGCCAGCCCTAAAAGTGGAGCCATCCTGCTGGGAGGGGAGTCATCCTGCTGGGAGAGCAGAGGCCCCCATTCTAAGGAGGAAACCTCCCTGGGATGGGTAGACACCCTACTGGGAGGGGAGAAGCTCCCTCTGGGAGGGGAGCATCCTGGGCTTCCTGGGGACACCGCTTTTTTCCTCCACCCCAGGAGTGTTCCCACTGCTGTCACTACATCTGGCTGTGCTTTCTGTGGTATGAAGAGTGAAATCTCTAGAGAGCAGAAAAGGGAGTCCAGAAGCCACCTCCCTGCACCCCAGCCTGTCCCCCACCAGGTCAGGCCTGCTGTGGCCAGGTGCCAGGAAGCCACAGTGAGCCCTTCTTCACTCCTGTGCCCAAGGGCAGAGGCCAGGAAGGGTCACCACACAGGCCTCTGGAAGTGGTCTTTGACACAGGGTGACAGAAGCCCACTTTAGGATCAGGGATGTGAAAAACAGGAGTGAAATCCCAGTCCATGGTGGCCAGTCTAGGAGTTAGGAAACCTGAACTCTGACCAAGCCCCAGCAGCTTCTGGGAGTTGCAGGCTGCACCTGTCCCCTGCCTCGAGTGTCCCAAGAGATGTATGTAGCCCACCAGGGTGCCTAGGCTTGGCGACTCCCCCAGGCTGACCTGAGGAGGGAACCCCGGGCATTCTTAAAGATATGGTCCATGAGGGTCCCCAGCCTGGCAATTCTGAAAGCTCCTCTGATGAGAGGAAACCCGGGCATCTATAGAGACGTGGCCCACCAGGGTCCCCAGGCCTGACATCTCCCCAAGGCTGCTCTGAGGTGAGGGAACCCCACATGTCTCTAGAGACATGGCCAAGTAGGTCCCCAAGCCAGGATTCTTCCTCAGGCTGGTCTGAGGAGGAGAACCAGAGGCATCTGTAGAGATACAGCCAAGAGGGTCTCCAGGCCTGGCATCTCCCCCAGGCTGCTATCTGAGGGTACCCTTGGGATACTCTTAGAGATGTGGTCCGAGAGGGATTTTTTGCTTGTCATCTATCCTGGCTGCTCTGATGAGAGGGGGACTCTGCCCTCCTTGTGGAATGACCCACCTTGTCTAGCAGTCAGGGTTCCTCTGCTCAGCTCTGAGAAGAAAGCTCCCTACTCAGCCTGAGCGTGACACAGATTCCAAGATGGCAACTAGTTCCCACCCTCAACCCCTCTGCCTGAAAAACTCACCTGAATCTTGGCTGGGAGTGGAGATGCCCCCTAAGAGGGGAGACACGCTGCAGGGAGGAGAGATGCCTACCTCCATTACCTCAGATGCCCCTCCCAGCAAAGAGAGACACTTTGCTGGGAGGAGAGACACCCCTGGGAGTGGAGCCAGCCCCTGGGATTGGAGACACCCTGCTAGGAGGGGAGATGCCTTCCTGGGATGTGAAGACATCCTGTAGAGAGGGGAAAAGATCCCACTGGGCTTCCTGGGGACTGTGCTTCTTCCTCCACCTCAGGAGTTACTGGATGAAACCTGTTCCCACTATAGTATCTAGGTCTGGTTCTGTTGTCTCTAGCACCAAGAGGAGTGGAATCTCTAGAGTGACCAAAAGGGAACCCAGAAGCCACCTCCCTGCACCCCATCCAGTCCTCCACCAGATCAGGCCTGCTGAGGGGCCAGGCAGCCACATGGAGCCCTGCTTCACTCCTGTGCCCAAGGGCAGAGGCCAGCAATGGGCCACCACAGAGACCTCTGGAAGTGGTCTTTGACACAGGGTGACATAACCCAACTTTGTGGGATCAGAGGTTTGAAGAAAGACAATGAAATCTTAGCCCATGTTCACCACTCTCAAGGTTGGGAAAACCTGAACTCACCAAGCCTCAGCAGCTTCCTGCCCAGGATGTCCCTAGAGATGTTGCTCACCAGGGACCCAGGCCTGCTGCCTCCCTCTTGCTGCTCTGAGGAAAGGTCAGCCGAGGTGTCCATAGAGATGTGGAGAGGGTCCCCAGGCCAGACATCTGCTCCTGGCTGCTCTGAGGAGAGGGAATATTGGGATTCCCTAGAGATGTAGCCCACCAGGGTAGCCAGGCCTGGCGTCTCCCCCCAGACTCCTCTGATGAGAGGGAACCCTGGGTGTACCTAGAGATGTCACTCATCATTGTCCCCAGGCCTGGCATCTCTTCTAGGCTGCTCTGATAAGAGTACCCCCTGCATCACTAGAGAAGTCATCAAGAGGGTCCCAGGCCTGGTGTCTCCTCATGCTGCTCTGAGAGGGAACCCCTGGCATACCCCTGGCCAAGAGTGTCCCCAGGTCTGGCATCTCCCACAGGCTGTTCTGAGGAGAGCCACCCTGGCAGCCCTGGAGACTTGGCCTCCCAGGGTCCACAGGCCTGGCATCTCTCGAAGGCTGCTCAGGGAGGGAACCTAGGGGCATACCTAGAGATGAGGTTCATGAGGGTTTCCCAGCCTGGAGTCTCCTGGGGCTGATCTGACGAGAGGGGAGCTCTGCCCTTCCTGTGGAATAACCCACGTTGTCCAGCAGTCAGGATTCCTCTGCTCAGCTCTGAGGAGAAAGCTCCCTTTTCAGCCTGAGGGGCAACAGCATCCAAGGTGGCACCCAGGCCCCACCCTCAGCCCCCCACTATACTACTCACGTGAAGCGTGGCTGGGGTGGAGAAGCCCCCTAGGAGGGGAGACACCTGGCTTCTAGGGGAGACACCCATTCTAAGGGAGTCACACCACTCTAGGGGAGAGACACCTGCTGAGAGGGAAGCCAACCCCTGGGAGAGGAGATTCCCTGCTGAGAGGGGAGATGCTTGCCCCACCAACCCAGACCCCTAGGGAAGAGCAACACTCTGCTAGGAGGGTAGACACCCCTGGGAGTGAAGCCACCCCTTAGAAGTGGAGACACCCTGCTGGGAGGGCAGAGGCCCCCACTCTAGGGGAGACATCTCCCTGGGATGGGGATATACCTTGCTGGGAGGGGAGAAGCTCCTGCTGGGTGGGGAGAATCCTGGTCTTCCTGGGGACTCTGCTTCTTCCTCCACACCAGGAGTCTTCCCACTGCTGTCACTAGGTTTGGTTGTGTTGTCTGTGGCGTGAGGAGGAGTGAAATCTCTAGAGAGCAGAAAAGGGAGTCCAGGCGCCACTTCCCTGCACCCCAGCCTGTCCTCCACCAGGTCAAGCCTGCTGTGGCCAGGGACCAGGCAGACACAGTGAGCCCTTCTTCACTCCTTTGCCCAAGGGCAGAGGCCAGAAAGGGGCCATTACAGAAACCTCTGGATGCGGTCTTTGACACAGCATGACAGAAGCCTACTTTAGGATGAAGGGTGTGAAGAAAAGCAGTGAAATCCCATCCCAGGGTGGCCAGTCTAGGAGTTGGGAAACCTGAACTCAGACTAAGCCGCAACAGCTTTTGAGAGCTGCAGGCTGCACATGCCCCATGTCTCAAGTGTCCCAAGAGAAGTACGTAGCCCACCAGGGTGCCTAGGCCTGGCATCTCCACTAGGCTGATCTGAGGAGGGAACCCTGGGCATCACTAGAGACGTGGTCCATGAGGGTCCCCAGCCTGGCAATTCTGAAGGCTCTCTGAGGAGAGGAAACCCGGACATCCCTAGAGATTTAGCCCACCAGGATCCCCAGGCCTGACGTCTCCCCCAGGCTGCTCTGAGGAAAGGGAACCCCATGTGTCCCTAGACACATGGCCGAGAGGGTCCCCAAGCCAGGCATCTTCCTCAGCCTGGTCTGAGGAGAAGAACCTCAGACATCTGTATCGATGTAGTTAAGAGGGTCTCCAGGCTTGGGATCTCCTCCAGGCTGCTCTCCTGGGTACCCCCGGGATGCGTTTACAGACGTGGCCTGGGAGGGTTTTCTGGATTATCATCTTTTCTGGTTGCTCTGAGGAGAGGGGGACTCTGCCCTCCTTGTGGAATGACCCACCTTGTCCTGCAGTAAGGGTTCCTCTGCTCAGCTCTGAGAAGAAAGCTCCCTACTCAGCCTGAGGGAGACACAGACTCCAAGATGGCAAGCAGTTCCCGCCCTCAGCCCCTCTGCCCACAAAACTCACCTGAATCTTGGCTGGCAGTGGAGATGCCCCCTAAGATGGGAGACACGCTGCTAGGAGGAGAGATGCCCACTCCATTACCCCAGATGCGCCCGCCCCCCACCCACCCCACCCCACCCCACCCCACCCCAGCAATGGGAGACACTTTGCTGGAGAGCAGACAGCTCTGGGAGTGGAGCAAGCCCCTAGGATTGGAGACACCCTGCTAGGAGGGGAAAAGCCCCACCATAGGGGAGATGCCTTCCTGGGATGTGAAGACATCTTGCAGAGAAGGGAAAAGCTCCCACTTGGAGGGGAACTGCCAGGGCTTCCTGGGGACTCTGCTGTTTCCTCCACCTCAGGAGTTACTGGATGAAACCTGTTCCCACTACAGTATCTAGGTCTGGCTTGGTTGTCTCTAGCACCAAGAGGAGTGGAATCTCTAGAGAGAACAAAAGGGAGTCCAGGAGCTCCCTGCACCCCAGCAACACCACCAGATCAGGCCTGCTGCAGCCAGGGGCCAGGCAGCCATATGAGTACTGCTTCAGTCCTGGGTGACATAACCCAACTTTGTGGGATCAGAGGTTTGAAGAAAGACAATGAAATCTTAGCCCATGTTCACCACTCTCAAGGTTGGGAAAACCTGAACTCACCAAGCCTCAGCAGCTTCCTGCCCAGGATGTCCCTAGAGATGTTGCTCACCAGGGACCCAGGCCTGCTGCCTCCCTCTTGCTGCTCTGAGGAAAGGTCAGCCGAGGTGTCCATAGAGATGTGGAGAGGGTCCCCAGGCCAGACATCTGCTCCTGGCTGCTCTGAGGAGAGGGAATATTGGGATTCCCAGAGATGTAGCCCACCAGGGTAGCCAGGCCTGGCGTCTCCCCCCAGACTCCTCTGATGAGAGGGAACCCTGGGTGTACCTAGAGATGTCACTCATCATTGTCCCCAGGCCTGGCATCTCTTCTAGGCTGCTCTGATAAGAGTACTCCCTGCATCACTAGAGAAGTCATCAAGAGGGTCCCAGGCCTGGTGTCTCCTCATGCTGCTCTGAGGAGAGGGAACCCCTGGCATACCCCTGGCCAAGAGTGTCCCCAGGTCTGGCATCTCCCACAGGCTGTTCTGAGGAGAGCCACCCTGGAAGCCCTGGAGACTTGGCCTCCCAGGGTCCACAGGCCTGGCTTCTCTCCCAGGCTGCTCAGAGAGGGAACCCAGAGGCACACCTAGAGATGAGGTCCATGAGAGTTCCCCAGCCTGGCATGTCCTGGGGCTGCTCTGAGGAGAGGGGAGTTCTGCCCTCCCTGTGGAATGACCCACGTGGTCCAGCATTCAGGATTCCTCCTCTCAGCTCTGATGAGAAAGCTCCCTCTTCATCCTTAGGGGCAAACAGCATCCAAGATGGCACCCAGGCCCCGCCCTCAGTCCCCCACTGTGCTACTCACCTGAAGCTTGGCTGAGAATGAAGACGCCCCCTAGGAGGGGAGACACCCTGCCGCTAGGGGAGACACCCCCTGTAGGGGAGTCACCCCCCTTTAGGGGAGGGACACCTGCTGAGGGAAGCCCCCTGGTAGGGAGATTCCCTGCTGGGAGGGGAGATGCTTGCCCCCACCAACCCAGACAACCCCTAGGGAAGAGAGACACTCTGCCAGAAGGGGAGACACCCCTGAAAGTGGAGCCAGCCCTAAAAGTGGAGCCATCCTGCTGGGAGGGGAGTCATCCTGCTGGGAGAGCAGAGGCCCCCATTCTAAGGAGGAAACCTCCCTGGGATGGGTAGACACCCTACTGGGAGGGGAGAAGCTCCCTCTGGGAGGGGAGCATCCTGGGCTTCCTGGGGACACCGCTTTTTTCCTCCACCCCAGGAGTGTTCCCACTGCTGTCACTACATCTGGCTGTGCTTTCTGTGGTATGAAGAGTGAAATCTCTAGAGAGCAGAAAAGGGAGTCCAGAAGCCACCTCCCTGCACCCCAGCCTGTCCCCCACCAGGTCAGGCCTGCTGTGGCCAGGTGCCAGGAAGCCACAGTGAGCCCTTCTTCACTCCTGTGCCCAAGGGCAGAGGCCAGGAAGGGTCACCACACAGGCCTCTGGAAGTGGTCTTTGACACAGGGTGACAGAAGCCCACTTTAGGATCAGGGATGTGAAAAACAGGAGTGAAATCCCAGTCCATGGTGGCCAGTCTAGGAGTTAGGAAACCTGAACTCTGACCAAGCCCCAGCAGCTTCTGGGAGTTGCAGGCTGCACCTGTCCCCTGCCTCGAGTGTCCCAAGAGATGTATGTAGCCCACCAGGGTGCCTAGGCTTGGCGACTCCCCCAGGCTGACCTGAGGAGGGAACCCCGGGCATTCTTAAAGATATGGTCCATGAGGGTCCCCAGCCTGGCAATTCTGAAAGCTCCTCTGATGAGAGGAAACCCGGGCATCTATAGAGACGTGGCCCACCAGGGTCCCCAGGCCTGACATCTCCCCAAGGCTGCTCTGAGGTGATGGATCCCCACATGTCCCTAGAGACATGGCCAAGTAGGTCCCCAAGCCAGGATTCTTCCTCAGGCTGGTCTGAGGAGGAGAACCAGAGGCATCTGTAGAGATACAGCCAAGAGGGTCTCCAGGCCTGGCATCTCCCCCAGGCTGCTATCTGAGGGTACCCTTGGGATACTCTTAGAGATGTGGTCCGAGAGGGATTTTTTGCTTGTCATCTATCCTGGCTGCTCTGATGAGAGGGGGACTCTGCCCTCCTTGTGGAATGACCCACCTTGTCTAGCAGTCAGGGTTCCTCTGCTCAGCTCTGAGAAGAAAGCTCCCTACTCAGCCTGAGCGTGACACAGATTCCAAGATGGCAACTAGTTCCCACCCTCAACCCCTCTGCCTGAAAAACTCACCTGAATCTTGGCTGGGAGTGGAGATGCCCCCTAAGAGGGGAGACACGCTGCAGGGAGGAGAGATGCCTACCTCCATTACCTCAGATGCCCCTCCCAGCAAAGAGAGACACTTTGCTGGGAGGAGAGACACCCCTGGGAGTGGAGCCAGCCCCTGGGATTGGAGACACCCTGCTAGGAGGGGAGATGCCTTCCTGGGATGTGAAGACATCCTGTAGAGAGGGGAAAAGATCCCACTGGGCTTCCTGGGGACTGTGCTTCTTCCTCCACCTCAGGAGTTACTGGATGAAACCTGTTCCCACTATAGTATCTAGGTCTGGTTCTGTTGTCTCTAGCACCAAGAGGAGTGGAATCTCTAGAGTGACCAAAAGGGAACCCAGAAGCCACCTCCCTGCACCCCATCCAGTCCTCCACCAGATCAGGCCTGCTGAGGGGCCAGGCAGCCACATGGAGCCCTGCTTCACTCCTGTGCCCAAGGGCAGAGGCCAGCAATGGGCCACCACAGAGACCTCTGGAAGTGGTCTTTGACACAGGGTGACATAACCCAACTTTGTGGGATCAGAGGTTTGAAGAAAGACAATGAAATCTTAGCCCATGTTCACCACTCTCAAGGTTGGGAAAACCTGAACTCACCAAGCCTCAGCAGCTTCCTGCCCAGGATGTCCCTAGAGATGTTGCTCACCAGGGACCCAGGCCTGCTGCCTCCCTCTTGCTGCTCTGAGGAAAGGTCAGCCGAGGTGTCCATAGAGATGTGGAGAGGGTCCCCAGGCCAGACATCTGCTCCTGGCTGCTCTGAGGAGAGGGAATATTGGGATTCCCTAGAGATGTAGCCCACCAGGGTAGCCAGGCCTGGCGTCTCCCCCCAGACTCCTCTGATGAGAGGGAACCCTGGGTGTACCTAGAGATGTCACTCATCATTGTCCCCAGGCCTGGCATCTCTTCTAGGCTGCTCTGATAAGAGTACCCCCTGCATCACTAGAGAAGTCATCAAGAGGGTCCCAGGCCTGGTGTCTCTTCATGCTGCTCTGAGAGGGAACCCCTGGCATACCCCTGGCCAAGAGTGTCCCCAGGTCTGGCATCTCCCACAGGCTGTTCTGAGGAGAGCCACCCTGGCAGCCCTGGAGACTTGGCCTCCCAGGGTCCACAGGCCTGGCATCTCTCGAAGGCTGCTCAGGGAGGGAACCTAGGGGCATACCTAGAGATGAGGTTCATGAGGGTTTCCCAGCCTGGAGTCTCCTGGGGCTGATCTGACGAGAGGGGAGCTCTGCCCTTCCTGTGGAATAACCCACGTTGTCCAGCAGTCAGGATTCCTCTGCTCAGCTCTGAGGAGAAAGCTCCCTTTTCAGCCTGAGGGGCAACAGCATCCAAGGTGGCACCCAGGCCCCACCCTCAGCCCCCCACTATACTACTCACGTGAAGCGTGGCTGGGGTGGAGAAGCCCCCTAGGAGGGGAGACACCTGGCTTCTAGGGGAGACACCCATTCTAAGGGAGTCACACCACTCTAGGGGAGAGACACCTGCTGAGAGGGAAGCCAACCCCTGGGAGAGGAGATTCCCTGCTGAGAGGGGAGATGCTTGCCCCACCAACCCAGACCCCTAGGGAAGAGCAACACTCTGCTAGGAGGGTAGACACCCCTGGGAGTGAAGCCACCCCTTAGAAGTGGAGACACCCTGCTGGGAGGGCAGAGGCCCCCACTCTAGGGGAGACATCTCCCTGGGATGGGGATATACCTTGCTGGGAGGGGAGAAGCTCCTGCTGGGTGGGGAGAATCCTGGTCTTCCTGGGGACTCTGCTTCTTCCTCCACACCAGGAGTCTTCCCACTGCTGTCACTAGGTTTGGTTGTGTTGTCTGGGGCGTGAGGAGGAGTGAAATCTCTAGAGAGCAGAAAAGGGAGTCCAGGCGCCACTTCCCTGCACCCCAGCCTGTCCTCCACCAGGTCAAGCCTGCTGTGGCCAGGGACCAGGCAGACACAGTGAGCCCTTCTTCACTCCTTTGCCCAAGGGCAGAGGCCAGAAAGGGGCCATTACAGAAACCTCTGGATGCGGTCTTTGACACAGCATGACAGAAGCCTACTTTAGGATGAAGGGTGTGAAGAAAAGCAGTGAAATCCCATCCCAGGGTGGCCAGTCTAGGAGTTGGGAAACCTGAACTCAGACTAAGCCGCAACAGCTTTTGAGAGCTGCAGGCTGCACATGCCCCATGTCTCAAGTGTCCCAAGAGAAGTACGTAGCCCACCAGGGTGCCTAGGCCTGGCATCTCCACTAGGCTGATCTGAGGAGGGAACCCTGGGCATCACTAGAGACGTGGTCCATGAGGGTCCCCAGCCTGGCAATTCTGAAGGCTCTCTGAGGAGAGGAAACCCGGACATCCCTAGAGATTTAGCCCACCAGGATCCCCAGGCCTGACGTCTCCCCCAGGCTGCTCTGAGGAAAGGGAACCCCATGTGTCCCTAGACACATGGCCGAGAGGGTCCCCAAGCCAGGCATCTTCCTCAGCCTGGTCTGAGGAGAAGAACCTCAGACATCTGTATCGATGTAGTTAAGAGGGTCTCCAGGCTTGGGATCTCCTCCAGGCTGCTCTCCTGGGTACCCCCGGGATGCGTTTACAGACGTGGCCTGGGAGGGTTTTCTGGATTATCATCTTTTCTGGTTGCTCTGAGGAGAGGGGGACTCTGCCCTCCTTGTGGAATGACCCACCTTGTCCTGCAGTAAGGGTTCCTCTGCTCAGCTCTGAGAAGAAAGCTCCCTACTCAGCCTGAGGGAGACACAGACTCCAAGATGGCAAGCAGTTCCCGCCCTCAGCCCCTCTGCCCACAAAACTCACCTGAATCTTGGCTGGCAGTGGAGATGCCCCCTAAGATGGGAGACACGCTGCTAGGAGGAGAGATGCCCACTCCATTACCCCAGATGCGCCCGCCCCCCACCCACCCCACCCCCCCCCCAGCAATGGGAGACACTTTGCTGGAGAGCAGACAGCTCTGGGAGTGGAGCAAGCCCCTAGGATTGGAGACACCCTGCTAGGAGGGGAAAAGCCCCACCATAGGGGAGATGCCTTCCTGGGATGTGAAGACATCTTGCAGAGAAGGGAAAAGCTCCCACTTGGAGGGGAACTGCCAGGGCTTCCTGGGGACTCTGCTGTTTCCTCCACCTCAGGAGTTACTGGATGAAACCTGTTCCCACTACAGTATCTAGGTCTAGCTTGGTTGTCTCTAGCACCAAGAGGAGTGGAATCTCTAGAGAGAACAAAAGGGAGTCCAGGAGCTCCCTGCACCCCAGCAACACCACCAGATCAGGCCTGCTGCAGCCAGGGGCCAGGCAGCCATATGAGTACTGCTTCAGTCCTGGGTGACATAACCCAACTTTGTGGGATCAGAGGTTTGAAGAAAGACAATGAAATCTTAGCCCATGTTCACCACTCTCAAGGTTGGGAAAACCTGAACTCACCAAGCCTCAGCAGCTTCCTGCCCAGGATGTCCCTAGAGATGTTGCTCACCAGGGACCCAGGCCTGCTGCCTCCCTCTTGCTGCTCTGAGGAAAGGTCAGCCGAGGTGTCCATAGAGATGTGGAGAGGGTCCCCAGGCCAGACATCTGCTCCTGGCTGCTCTGAGGAGAGGGAATATTGGGATTCCCAGAGATGTAGCCCACCAGGGTAGCCAGGCCTGGCGTCTCCCCCCAGACTCCTCTGATGAGAGGGAACCCTGGGTGTACCTAGAGATGTCACTCATCATTGTCCCCAGGCCTGGCATCTCTTCTAGGCTGCTCTGATAAGAGTACCCCCTGCATCACTAGAGAAGTCATCAAGAGGGTCCCAGGCCTGGTGTCTCCTCATGCTGCTCTGAGAGGGAACCCCTGGCATACCCCTGGCCAAGAGTGTCCCCAGGTCTGGCATCTCCCACAGGCTGTTCTGAGGAGAGCCACCCTGGCAGCCCTGGAGACTTGGCCTCCCAGGGTCCACAGGCCTGGCATCTCTCGAAGGCTGCTCAGGGAGGGAACCTAGGGGCATACCTAGAGATGAGGTTCATGAGGGTTTCCCAGCCTGGAGTCTCCTGGGGCTGATCTGACGAGAGGGGAGCTCTGCCCTTCCTGTGGAATAACCCACGTTGTCCAGCAGTCAGGATTCCTCTGCTCAGCTCTGAGGAGAAAGCTCCCTTTTCAGCCTGAGGGGCAACAGCATCCAAGGTGGCACCCAGGCCCCACCCTCAGCCCCCCACTATACTACTCACGTGAAGCGTGGCTGGGGTGGAGAAGCCCCCTAGGAGGGGAGACACCTGGCTTCTAGGGGAGACACCCATTCTAAGGGAGTCACACCACTCTAGGGGAGAGACACCTGCTGAGAGGGAAGCCAACCCCTGGGAGAGGAGATTCCCTGCTGAGAGGGGAGATGCTTGCCCCACCAACCCAGACCCCTAGGGAAGAGCAACACTCTGCTAGGAGGGTAGACACCCCTGGGAGTGAAGCCACCCCTTAGAAGTGGAGACACCCTGCTGGGAGGGCAGAGGCCCCCACTCTAGGGGAGACATCTCCCTGGGATGGGGATATACCTTGCTGGGAGGGGAGAAGCTCCTGCTGGGTGGGGAGAATCCTGGTCTTCCTGGGGACTCTGCTTCTTCCTCCACACCAGGAGTCTTCCCACTGCTGTCACTAGGTTTGGTTGTGTTGTCTGTGGCGTGAGGAGGAGTGAAATCTCTAGAGAGCAGAAAAGGGAGTCCAGGCGCCACTTCCCTGCACCCCAGCCTGTCCTCCACCAGGTCAAGCCTGCTGTGGCCAGGGACCAGGCAGACACAGTGAGCCCTTCTTCACTCCTTTGCCCAAGGGCAGAGGCCAGAAAGGGGCCATTACAGAAACCTCTGGATGCGGTCTTTGACACAGCATGACAGAAGCCTACTTTAGGATGAAGGGTGTGAAGAAAAGCAGTGAAATCCCATCCCAGGGTGGCCAGTCTAGGAGTTGGGAAACCTGAACTCAGACTAAGCCACAACAGCTTTTGAGAGCTGCAGGCTGCACATGCCCCATGTCTCAAGTGTCCCAAGAGAAGTACGTAGCCCACCAGGGTGCCTAGGCCTGGCATCTCCACTAGGCTGATCTGAGGAGGGAACCCTGGGCATCACTAGAGACGTGGTCCATGAGGGTCCCCAGCCTGGCAATTCTGAAGGCTCTCTGAGGAGAGGAAACCTGGGCATCCCTAGAGATTTAGCCCACCAGGATCCCCAGGCCTGACGTCTCCCCCAGGCTGCTCTGAGGAAAGGGAACCCCATGTGTCCCTAGACACATGGCCGAGAGGGTCCCCAAGCCAGGCATCTTCCTCAGCCTGGTCTGAGGAGAAGAACCTCAGACATCTGTATCGATGTAGTTAAGAGGGTCTCCAGGCTTGGGATCTCCTCCAGGCTGCTCTCCTGGGTACCCCCGGGATGCGTTTACAGACGTGGCCTGGGAGGGTTTTCTGGATTATCATCTTTTCTGGTTGCTCTGAGGAGAGGGGGACTCTGCCCTCCTTGTGGAATGACCCACCTTGTCCTGCAGTAAGGGTTCCTCTGCTCAGCTCTGAGAAGAAAGCTCCCTACTCAGCCTGAGGGAGACACAGACTCCAAGATGGCAAGCAGTTCCCGCCCTCAGCCCCTCTGCCCACAAAACTCACCTGAATCTTGGCTGGCAGTGGAGATGCCCCCTAAGATGGGAGACACGCTGCTAGGAGGAGAGATGCCCACTCCATTACCCCAGATGCGCCCCCCCCCCAGCAATGGGAGACACTTTGCTGGAGAGCAGACAGCTCTGGGAGTGGAGCAAGCCCCTAGGATTGGAGACACCCTGCTAGGAGGGGAAAAGCCCCACCATAGGGGAGATGCCTTCCTGGGATGTGAAGACATCCTGCAGAGAGGGGGAAAGCTCCCACTTGGAGGGGAACTGCCAGGGCTTCCTGGGGACTCTGCTTCTTCTTCCACCTCAGGAGTTACTGGATGAAACCTGTTCCCACTACAGTATCTAGGTCTGGCTTGGTTGTCTCTAGCACCAAGAGGAGTGGAATCTCTAAAGAGGACAAAAGGGAGTCCAGGAGCCACCTCCCTGCATCCCATCCAGTCCTCCACCAGATCAGGCCTGCTGAGGCCAGGGGCCAGGCAACCACATAGTGCCCTGCTTCACTCCTGTGCCCAAGGGCAGAGGCCAGCAATGGGCCACCACAGAGACCTCTGTGAAGTGGTCTTTGACACAGGGTGACATAAGCCAAATTTGTGGGATCAGAGGTTTGAAGAACAGCAGTGAAATCCTATCCCATGTTCACCACTCTCAAGGTTGGGAAAACCTGAACTCACCAAGCCTCAGCAGCTTCCTGCCCAGAGTCTTCCTAGAGATGTGGCTCACCAGGGACCCAGGCCTGGTGCTTCCCCCTGGCAGCTCTGAGGAAAGTTCAGCCGAGGTGTCCATAGAGATGTGAAGAGTGTCCCCAGGCCAGACATCTCCTCCTGGCTGCTCTGAAGAGAGGGAAACTTGGGATTCAGTAGAGATGTGGTCCACCAGGTGGGCAGGCCTGGCCTCTCCCCCCAGACTGCTCTGATAAGAGGTAATCCCTGGCATCCCTAGAGAAGTCACTCACCATTTTCCCCAGGCCTGGCATCTCTTCTAGACTGCTCTGAGAAGAGTACACCCGGCATCACTAAAGATGTCGTCAACAGGGTCCCATTTGTGGCATCTCCTAATGCTGCTCTGAGGAGAGGAAAGCTCTGCCCTCCTTGTGGAATGGCCCACCTTGTCCAGCACTCAGAGTTCCTCTGCTCAGCTCTGAGGAGAAAGCTCCCTCCTAAACTTGATGGCCAGACAGCATCCAAGGTGGTGCCTAGGCCCCGCCCTACGCCCCCCACTATGCTACCCACCTGAAGCTTGGCTGGGAATGGAGATGCCCCCTAGGAGGGGAGACACACTGCTGCTAGGGCAGACACCCCCTCTAGGGGCGATGCTTCCCCTAGGTAGAGACACCTGGTGAGAGGGAAGCCAACCCCTGGCAGGGGAGATACCCTGCTGTGAGGGGAGATGCTTGCCCCCACCAACCCAGACAACCCCCTAGGAAAGAGAGACACCCTGCTAGGAGGGGAGACACCCCTGGGAGTGGAGCCACCCCGTAGAAGTGGAGACACCATGCTTGGAGTGGAGACACCCTACTGGGAGGACAGAGGCCCCCACTCTAGGGGAGACACCTCCCTGAGATGGGGAGACACCCTACTGGGAGGGGAGAAGCTCCCGCTGGAAGGGGAGCATCCTGGGCTTCCTTGGAACTCTGCTTCTTCCTCCACCCCCGAAGTTATTGGGTGAAACCTGGTTCCACTGCTGTCACTAGGTCTGGCTGTGCTTTCTGTGGCATAAGGAGGAGTGAAATTTCTAGAGAGCAGAAAAGGGAGTCCAGGAGCCACCTCCTTGCACCTCAGTCTGTCCTCCACCAGGTCAGGCCTGCTGCAGCCAGGTGCCAGGTAGCCACAGTGAGCCCTTCTTCACTCCTGTACCCAAGGGCAGAGGCCAGAAAGGGTCACCACAAAGGCCTCTGAAAGTGTTCTTTGACACAGGGTGTCAGAATCCCACTTTAGGATCAGGGGTGTGAAGAAAAGCATTGAAATCCCAGCCTATGGTGGCCAGTCTAGGAATTGGGAAACCTGAAATCCGACCAAGTCCCAGCAGATTCTGGAAGCTGCAAGCTGCCCCTGCCCTCTGCCTCGAGTGTCCCAAGAGACATACTTATCCCACCAGGGTGCCTAGGCCTGGCATCTCCTCTAGGCTGACCTAAGGAGGGAATCCTGGGCATCGCTAGAGACATGGTCCATGAGGGTCCATAGCCTGGCATTTCAAAAGGCTCCTCTGAGGAGAGGAAACCTGGGCATCCCTAGAGACATGGCCCACCAGGGTCCCCAGACCTGGCGTCTCCCCCAGGCTGCTCTGAGGAAAGGGAACCCCATGTGTCCCTAGAGAATTGGCCGAGTAGGTACCCAAGCCAGGATTCTTCCTCAGGCTGGTCTGAGGAGAGGAAATTCAGTTGTCCCTAGAGATGTATCCAAGAGGGTCTCCAGGCCTGGCATCTGCCCCAGGATGCTCTCTGTGGGTACCCCCGGGATGCCCTTAGAGACGTGGCCCATGAGGGCTTTTTGGCCTGGCATGTTTTCTGGCTGCTCCGAGGAGAGGAAAGCTCTGCCCTCCTTGTGGGATGACCCACCTTGTCCAGCAGTCAGGGTTCCTCTGCTCAGCTCTGAGAAAAAAACTCCCTCCCCAGCCTGAGGGCAGCACAGGATCCAAGATGGTGACCAGGCCCTGCCCTCAGTCCCTCGCCCTGCAAAACTCACCTGAATCTTGGCTGGGAATGGAGATGCCCCCTAAGAGGGGAGACAAGATGCTGGGAGGAGAGATGCTCACCCCCATTACCCCAGATGCCCCCCCCAGCAAAGAGAGACACTTTGTTGGGAGGGGAGACACCCCTGGGAGTGAAGCCATCCCCTGGGTTTGGAGACAACCTGCTAGAAGGGAGAAGCCCCTCCCAGTAGAGATGTGACCCATGAGGGTCCCCACATCAGGCATCCTACTCAGGCTGCTCTGATGAGAAGGGAACCCTGGACATTCCTAGAGACATGACCCAAGAGGGTCCCCACACCAGTCTCTCTCAGGCCACTCAGCAGAAGGGAGCTCTGGGCATCCCTAGAGTCATGAACCAGGAGGGTCCCCACAATGGCGTATCCCCCAGGCAACTCTGAGAAGGGAACTACAGACCTACTTAGAGATGTGACCTACGAGGGTCCCCAGGCCTGCCATCTCCCTCAGGCTGCTGTAAGGATGAGGGAGCCCTCCAATGTCCCTAGAATGTGACCCACAAGGGTCCCCACACCAGGCATCTCCCTCAGGGTTCTCTGAGGAGAACAGATCTCCAGCGTCCCAAGAGACATCATGCAAGAGGGTGCCCACACCAGGAGTCTCCCTCAGGCAGCTCTGAGGAGAAGGGAAACCCAGGCATGCCTAGAGGTGTGATCCAAAGAGTCCCTACACCAGACATCTCCCTCAGGCTGCTTTTAGGGTAAGGGAGCCCTAGGCATCACAAGAAACATGACCCATGAGGGTCCCCACACCAGGCATCTCCCTCAGGCCATTCTGAAGAGAAGGGAACCCGAGGCATCCCTAGAGATGCCACTCATGAGGATCCCCTCACTGGCGTCTCATCAAGGCACTGTGAGAAGGGAGGCCCAGGCATGCCTAGAGCCGTGCATGGCACAGGAGGGTTCCTTCACCAGGCATCTCCCTCAGGCTGCTTTAAGGAGGAGGGAGCCACCCAGCAACCCTAGAGATGTGATCCACAAGGGTCCCCAAGCCAGGTGTCTCTCAGGCCGCTGAGGAGAAGGGAACCCTAGGTATCCCTAGAGACATGACTCATGAAAGTCCCTAAGCCAAGAGTCCACTGAGGCTGCTCTGAGGAGAAGGGAGCTCTGGGAGTCCCTGGAGGCATGACCACGAGGGTCCCCAACCTGGGTGTCTCTCTCAATCTGTTCTGAGAAGGGAGTTCTGCCCCTCCCTATGGAGTGACCCAACACTCCCAGAACTGGGGCTATCCCGGGTTGGTCCTGAGGGGGAAGCCAGCTCCTCACTCTAAAGGAGGCAGCATTAAAAATGGTAGTGAGGGGCTGGGGATGTGGCTCAAGTGGTAACGCACTTGCCTGGCATGCGTGCAGCCCAGGTTTGATCCTCAGCACCATATACAAAGATGTTGTGTCCACTGAAAACTAAAAAAATAAAATTAAATTAAAAAAAAGATGGCAGTGAGGCCCCACCCCTGGTTGACCACTCCCCTTTGGCCACGTACACATGCACAAGCTGCTCACTGCTCAGAGGTGGGGCCTCTCTCTGCTCCCTGGTGAACGTCAGCACCTTCTTCGACCCTCAGCAGTTACTGAATAATAAAATATGTTCCCACTGCTCTAACTAGGTCTGGCTGTGGCATCATGAGAAGTGGTATCAGAGAGGAGAAATGGAGTTCAGGAGACCCCCCTCCCTGAACTCCACCAGGCCAAGTGCTGCAGCAGCCTGAGCCAGGTGGGCAGAGGTACAGAGGGAAGCCACCACAGGGAGTCTAGACCCTCTGCCCAAGGGCAGAGGCTAGAAACAGACCACCACAGAGGCTTTCGGGACATGTAGTCTTTTAGACAGAGTGACTTAGCCAGTGATTGCCCCATTTTACAATCAGGGGTTTTAAGAAAATCTGTTAATTCCCAGCCCAGGGGGACCACTATAGGAGGGTAGAAGAACCTGAGCTCCGACCAAATTCCCAATAGCCTCTGAGAGCATTCTAGGTCATTCAGTCTGTCCTGCCTGTCCAGTTCTCACCATGGAAGCCACTTGGAACTGCAGGCTACACAGATTCAGGGTTCTCAGGGATTCTGCCAAGTATAGTCTGTGCTCTGCCCACACAGTCTTTGCCATTCAGGACCATGGAAGCTGTGTGCCATGTGCTGGCCCAGGCACCTTGGAGGACTGTGGCAGTGGAATCTGATGTTCTACCCATGCAGCCCTCATCCCAGAAGCCTAGGGGCTGCAAGTAGCACATTTACCCTCATACCCCCATGATTCTGGGTAATGCAGTCTTGTATTCCATAATGCAGCCCAGCTGCAGAGGTCTCTGTGAGCTGCAGGCTACTCAGGCACCCCTAGTGATTCTGAACAGTGTAGTCTAGTATTCTGTCCATTCAGCCCTCACTCCAGAAGCCTATGGGGACTTCAAGTAACACATTCACCCTCATATCCCCAACCAGGATTCTGGGTAGTGCAATCCAGTCTTCTACAATGCAGCACCCTCTGCAGAGGTCTCTAGAAATTGCAGGCTACAGTCACTCAGGCATCCCTAGTGATTCTGAACAGTGTAGTCTGGCATTCTGCCCATTCAGCCCTCACTCCAGAAGCCTATGGGGACTTCAAGTAACACATTCACCCTCATATCCCCAACCAGGATTCTGGGTAGTGCAATCCAGTCTTCTACAATGCAGCACCCTCTGCAGAGGTCTCTAGAAATTGCAGGCTACAGTCACTCAGGCATCCCTACAGATTCTGGACAGTGTGGTCTGGTGTTCTGCCTATGCAGCCATCACTACAGTGGAATCTGGGAGCTGCAAGCCCCCCAAGGATCATGGGTATTATAGCCTGGTGCTATGTTCAACTGTACAGTGACTACTTAGAGCTCGGAGCCTCCAGGAACTCTGAGTATTATAGTCAGTTCTATTCAGTAAGCCCTGACAACAGAGGTCTCTGAGAGCTGTGGGCCATTGATTATTCTGGGTAGTACAGTCCATCCTACCTAAGTGGACTTCACCATCAAAGCTCTGGGATCTGTGTAGCACAAGCCTAGACACCCCTGAGGAGTCTATGTAGTGCAATACAAAGTTTGCCCTGGCAGTACTCAAAAGGAAGGTGTCAGGGAGCTGCAGGCCCCTAGGGATTCTGGGTATTATAGTCTTGCCTTCTGCCTCCATAGCCATCACTGTGGAGATTTCCAGGCCACATGGACACGGGGAACCTCCAAGAATTCTAAGTAGTGTAGTTCAGCTTCCTATCCAGCCACTCTCACTATTGCAGATCCTGGGAACTGCAATTCCCCCTGAGGATTGTGGATAAGGTAGTGCAGTGTTTTTCCTGCATGCCCCTACTGCAAGGGCATGAGAACTGAAGGCCACATGCTTGCCATGGTATGAAAGACCTCACTGTTGAAGCCTCCTAGAATTGGAGGCAGCACATTCACCAGTGTGTCCTCAGGAATTGTAGGTAGTATAGTCTGATCTGCATAATGCACAGCTCTCACTTGGGATACCTCTGGGAGTTGCAGGCTGCATACTCACCTGGGCAACACACCCCACCAAGGATTCTGGATAGTGTAGTTAAACTCTCAGTCCAACATACCTCACAACAGAGGATCCTGAGAGCTGCTGGCACCAAGATTTGTGGTCCTGTGTTTTTCCAACTCACTGCAGAAAATTATGAAACTAAAATTCTCCCTTAGGATTATGGGTAATGCAGTTCAATGGTTTGCCCACTCACCACAGAGGATTCTGGGAGCTGCAGTCCCTGAGGGTTCTAGATAATGCAGTCTAGGGGTTTTACTGCACAGTCCTGCTGATGATCACAGGAGCTGAAGACCCCATGCTTTCCCTGGTACCCTGGAGATTCTAGGTAGTATGATCTACCAATACAACCACCACCACAGAAACCTCTGGGACTTACAGGGTTACAGGGAATGTAGGCATCCCCAGGGGTTCTGAGCATTGAAGTCTGGTATTCTGCTCTTGCAATTCTCACCCCAGAGGCTCCTGGGCAGAGCAGACACTCAAAAGTAATTGGTAGCATAGTTTGATTTTCTGCCAGTACAGCCTTCTCTGCAGAGGTCTCTGCAAGCTCAGATCCCCCAAGAATTATTGGTAGTACAGTCTGTCATTTGACCCATGCTGCCCTTACTGCAGAAGGTTCTGGTAACTGCAATGAGGATTCTGCAGTTACCCAGGATTCTGGGTAGTGCAATCCATCATAATCTTTACATCTCTCACCCTAGAGGCTCCTGAGAGCTTCTTGCTACATTTTCATGAGCCCTTACCCTCAGGTCCTAGTGAGATTCCAGGCACTGGGCCCTCCCTGCACCATCTTGAGGGGGCATTTGTGTCCTTAGACACTCAAGCCACACAAAATACATTGACATACCATGATAATGATCAGCCAAAGCCTCAGTAAGAAATACTGTTGTAAAATAAGTTCTGCTAAAATATTACCTGAGAAAGTAAAAACATGGCAGAACTTCCTTCTCAGCACACCAGGCAGTGCACAGGAAGCTTTTTCCTCATGTTTTCCTCACATGGACCTCAGTCATCCTGAATCCACAGTGGAGTCTCCATGGGTAGGTGCCAAAGAGAAGAAAGCTCTGGTCCTCACCATAGACACACCCACCAGGCATCCCCAGGCCATGGTATCTTTCTAGGTGTGTCCCCAGGATAAAAGAAAAAAAGAACAACCTCTGGTCTACACCTTAGATAGAGCCTCTAGGAGTCCCTAGATGTGGCATCTCTCAGGTGGGTCCCCAGGAGAAGGAAGTTGGATTAGGGCACAGAACACAGACCCCAAAAGCAGTTGATCAGAGAAAATTGTTCTAAGTGGCCCCTGCTGACAGTGCAGGATGCTGGGTGTTCACTGTTCAGAGCTGCATCCCTTTGTACTAGGCACAGTGAAGCTCTGAAATTCATAGTTCTGACTATTCCAGGTCATGATGTTGGAAATCAAAAAGAAAAAAGAGCATACCAGTAATCCTATGTCTTGATCAGAATAGATGGAGAGAGCAAGCAGCAAAATACATGGCCCATAGACAAAGTTTCATTGATTTCAGCAATCATGTAGAGGAAACAGTGAAATTTGTACTGGAATAAGAAAAATTTTTAAGCATTAATATTTAAAACAGAGACCCCAAAATTAAAGTACTTTCATGTAAGTCTTAAAGTACAATCATACTTTCAGAAAATCTTGAAAAGTTTAGAAAGGAATCAAATGTAATATAAATAAATGCAGAGATGTTCTTTGTTCAGGTCTCAGTATAATTAAGCCTTAGGTGCAACACTATGGATATCATATTAGTATTAAAGATCACAGGGAGATACTATTTTGTTTTAGATGTTATAGTATGTATATTATATTTGGATTAGAGACCACATGGCAGCTCTTATATTAGTTTTTGATGCATTGTTGTGAATATTATTTTAGTATTAGAGACCATGATGTGGACATTACATTAATAAGGAAGCTGTTGTATTAGAGTTCAAGGCTACTCTATGGATCCTGTATATGTATTAGAGGCCACATGTGGACACAATAGCATCAAAGGCTACTATGGAAAATAAATTAGCATTAGAGGCTGCACATGGACAACATGTTAATATTATCACTCCACCATAACAGTATTATGACACTGCCATATCCATGAAGGTGTCACACACCCTCTGGTGGTCTTTAGCACTCAGCACAGAATGCTTCAATTCGGTGGTGTATGGGCACTCCCTGACATTCCTGAGAAATGGATGAAATTCAGTACTGTATCTAGATTACTCAAGGCCATGATTTTGAAAATTCAAACTAAAATGAAAACCAGTATCCTTGTTTTTTAAGAAATGGTAATTGAACAAGTAATTCAGACCATATTGAGTGAAATGAATGCAGACAAAAACAGAAACTCCTACAAAAAAATAACTCATAATAGTCCACAAATAAAATGTGATAAAACTAAAAGAAATCTGTAAAGAAATAAGAAAATCTATGTGATCTTAGATTTAGTGATGGTAGATTTTTTCTGGTACGAGGGATTGAATGCAGGGCCTCACCCATGCTGTACAAACTTTCTAATACTGAGCTACTTCCCCAGTCCTTGGTGATGAGTTTTAACTCACAATACCAAATACAAACTGACTGAAAAAAAATACCAATAACATGGACTTTATAAAGTTCAATTTTTACAAAGCGCACTGTTGCAGGTCAACAATCCCAATTACTCAAAAGACTGAGGCAGGAAGATTGCAAACTTGAGCCCAGCCTAGGAAATTTTTTAAAAACTGGGCTATAGTTCAGTGGTAGAGCACTTGCCTAGTTTATGTGAAGCCTAGGGTTCAATCCCCAGCACTACACACACACAAACACACACACACACAATTTTTTTCCTACTCTATAAAAGATGGCAAATACTTATGCAAAATGATGTTCAGCATCCCATATCATCAGGGAATCATAAATTAAAACAATAGTGAGGTAGTATGGCACAGCTATTAGAACTGCTGAATTCTAAGAAACAGCAGTGCACCAACAGCTGCAGGATGTAAGATACCAGCAGTCTCAGGCATTACTAGGAGAACATGTGGCATGGCCACTTTGGAAGATGATATTCCAGTTCTTCCCAAAGTAAAAAAGTCCAATCTAGACCCAACAGTGTCCCTATAAATTGTCTTCATTTAGAGAAATTCTTTGAAAAAGTATGTCAAAACAAAACTAGCATGTAATTATGCATAGCAGCTCTATGATGCTGATCATATCATAAATAAGAATGTCCTCTCACAGCTGAATGCATAACCAACACAGAATATAAAGGAATGAACTGCCACCATACACAGAGACATAGATAAATTCTACCTGGTACACTAAGTGAAATAAGCCAGGCTGAAGAGGCTACATGCTGTATGGTTTACCTTTTATGACATTCTAGAAAAGACCAAATTACAGAGGAAGAGTTGTGCAGGATGAGGCTCAGGAGCCTCCCAGTACAGGAGTCTCAATCTACATGGAGTTGGGGTGCATCACCCTTCCTGTGGTTTTTCTCATGACCATCCTCCATCCTGAAGCTGCCCTAGAGCCCACCAAAAGTCCTTACTAAAGCACAAGCCCCTCCTACGCCCCCAGGAGATTCTGCAGGATTTAGGAGCTCTGTGCAAATAACCAAGATAAAAGAATCAATATTAGAATAAAAGATGCTCCTAACACCTCTGTCACTCAGCAAATATTAAGATTTTAGGAGTGCTGCACCAGGAACTGGGTGCAGAGGCTGAATGTGTATTTCTTATTATATCACAGCCCATAATCTGGAGCAATAATAAATTCATTGCTCATAATGGAACAATGAATTAATTATATGGCAGAAACTGGGGGCTAGATTTCCCACTGATGGGGTGAGAAGTTATGATAAACAAGGGGTGAAGGCAGAGGGATCTATGTCATAATGGGTCAGAATCCATTGACTGCAGATCAGTATAAACTCACATTTTGCTTAATACATCCACAGATGGTTCTACATAAACATAGTTATAACTAGGGGATATGAAAATATTAGAATACACATAAACTTCTTTGCATTGTCAGTTGTGCGGATCAAGATGCAAGATGAATTTTTTTTTGAAGACAGAGAGAGAGAACTTTTTAAGATTTATTTTTCAGTTTTCGGTGGACACAACATCTTTGTTTGTATGTGGTTCTGAGGATCAAAACAGGGCCACATGCATGCCAGGTGAGTGCGCTACCACTTGAGCCACATCCCCAGCTCTGAAATATTTTTTATAGACTTTTTAAAAGACCTTTATTTTATTTGTTTATTTTTATGTGGTGCTGAGGATCGAACCCAGTGCCTCACAAATGCCAGATGGGTGCACTACCACTGAGCCATAACCCCAGCCCCTGCCAGATGAAAGATTTTAATATCACTCTCTAATCAAAGGAGCCACGACTCTTTGAAGAAATGGCTGATGCCAAGAGTAAGACAGTAAATATATAAGTCAGGGTAATTTAAATATCAGAAAGAAAAAAACTTTGGGACAAAACCAGAAAATATGTTAAAAGACAACAGGAGATAATGGAAAGATCTCCAATGGAAAGAATTCCCAATGCTTAAAGTAGGGATGAATTGAACAGCAAAATACTATATAAAAAAGGGGGGGGGATGAAAAAACAGCTTAAGGAAACTACCCAGATGACTGGTATAAATAAATGACTGAATACACAAACAAATGAGGTTGAGTAGAAACCTCTTGTGCAGAAGAATTCCATATAATTGAGAGACACACAGCCATCAAGGAGGTAGAGCTCACTCTCTGATCCCTAAGTGTGGGTTCTGCATTCTGACTTCCTCCAGAAGAACAGACAAAGTGGACATGCAAAAAAAGAGTAACTTCACAGTAAGAAACATGAAAGGCCCTTCCTCAAGCAGGTGACCACAATCAATACTAACATTTCTCCTTGAGGGCATGAGATGATAGAACTGCTTTTCATCTCAGTGACCAGCTTCCCCCAGTCCAATAGCCCCAGGCTAAATATGAGAAACACAAGGAAACCTGAAAGGCACTGCCTCAGCCAGGTGAGCACAGTCAATACTAATAGGACAATAAGGACAAGAGATGACAGAGCAGCTCTCCACCTCTGTGACCTGCCTCCCCCAGACCCAGAGCCCCAGTTTAAATATGAAAAAAAAAGGAAAATTCAATTTAAATTTAAAAAATACCTGACAAGTCATCCTTAATACTGTCAAGGTCATCAGAACAAGGAAGTTCATAGAAACTGTCACCCCAAGAGAAGTCTATGGAGACATGATGACTGGATGTCATGTTGGCTCCTAGATGGGATCCTAGAACAGGAAGACACAGAACTGAGAATCCAAAGGATATGTGACTTCAGTTAATTGTAACATACCAGTATTTTTTCTTCATGACAAATGGTCTAAGATGTTAACACTTTAGAGACAGCTCACCTAAGTCATAACAAGAGAAGAAACCAGGTTCAGGCTAGCTGGGAAATCTCTGCACTTTCTTTTCAGTTTCTGTATAAAGATAAAACTAAGCCTGGCATGGTGGCACATTCTTGTAATCCCAGCACCTTGTGGGGCTGAGGCAGGATGACTTGAAGTTCAAAGCCAGCCTCAGCAACTTAGTGAGACCCTGCCTCTAAATAAAATACAAAAAAAGGGCTGGGGATATGGCTCAGTGATTAAGTGCCCCTGGATTCAATCCCCAGTACATTCACACCAAATATATATATATATATATATATATATAATATTAAGCTACTCTAAGTAAAACCTTAGGACATGGTTATATTTTCTCAAACACCTACTTATTTAATTATTCATAGAGTTAATTACTGGTAACTCACACGCTTAGCTAGTTCTGTATTTTATTAGGAACATTTATAACACAAAAATAAAATAGTTCAAACTAATATAAAATTCAAAGTATGTGCCTCTTTTACATTCTTCTTGTTGAAGTAATAACATATATAAACTTATTATATTTTTATGCTATCACTAGGTTCTAGGTTTGTCTTCTTAAAACTTGATCACTAGAGGGGGGAAAATGACATTTTAGAGATTCTATTTCAATTCATGGTTTAACTTTCCCGAAAGAGTGACTTTAAAAAAAAAAAATGTCCTAATGCAAATTGACTCACTGTGACTGAATCACTTATCCCAAAGAATCCCTGTCTCTATTTTATTTCTATGCATAACTTTTAGCAGCAATATAATAAAATATTTGTCACTGGGACACATAGTCAAAGAAATAGTCATTTCCTCCAAGACCTCTGCAGGAAGTGGTGAACCAAGAGAAGCAGAGGTGTCAGATCAGTCCAGGAGTGATATTAGATGCTGCTTTGTTGTGGGAAAACACTCTACCTTTTAGAAATCACAAGGAGCTATGGATACCCAAACTCTTACATCAGGCTCAATCTAGTTGAAATTTTAAGTAATTTTATTTTATTGAAGCTAATAACAACTAAAGGATCTATGGGGCTGGGGATGTAGCTCAGTGGTAGAAAGATTTCCTAGCATGCAGGAAGCCCTAGGACCAACCCCCAGAACCACAAAAGGAAAAAAAGAAGAATTTGTGTCTTATTTATGTAATCAAATAGAAAATGAATAATCATTCCTCTTAGAAAACATGTTGGGCCTAAAACACTTGAGACTCTCAGAATCGAAATACTCTCCTTATAGTGTATTGCAATAGCTAGACCATCATAAACAGTGGTGTCACATCATAAAGCATGTTCACATTAAGCATACCATCAAAACAACAAAAAGGCTTTATTGACTATTGATAAGAAAAATGAACATAATCTAGCTTAGAAAATTATTAACACATTGGAAACATGTGATACTGACATCAAAATCCTCCAAGACAAGCCAGGCACTTTGTCACATGCCTGTCATCTCAGCTATTTGGGAGGATAAAGCAGAAGGATCACAAATTTGAGGCTGACATCAGAAATTCAGCTAGACCCTGTCTCAAAATGAAATTGTAACAAGGACTGGGGGCATATGTAGCTCAGGGCTTGCATAGCATATGCAAGGCCCTAGGTTTAATCCCCAGTGCCAAAAAAAAAAAATTCTCCAGGTGAGACATCTGATAACAGACAACTATGGCAGGTACAGAACAGGGCAGAAGCCAACTTCCAATTAGCACAGCAGCCAGGGAGCTGCTCATCCTAGACTAGCGGGGCAGAGTCTGGAGGAGGGGGAGGGAGAGCAGGAGGAAGAGAGGGCCTGGAAGATGGGTGGGGTCTAGAGAAGAGGCAGCGTCTTAAAGAGGAGGACAGTTGGGCTGGAGTTATGGCTCAATGGTAGAGCACTTGCCTAGCATGTGTGAGGCACTAGTTTCAAACCTCAGCACCCCACATAAAAACAAACAAAATAAAGGTATTTTGTCTGTGTGCAACAAAAATAAATTTTTTTAAAGAGGAGGAGGGTGAGGTTTGCAGGAGGGGCAGGACAGGAAGAAGGGAAAGATCTGAAGGAGAGACAAAGTCTGAAAGAGGGGGAGAATAAGTCACAAGGGAGCAGGGCCTGGCAGATGGATGGGACATGAGGGAGGGACAGGCCCTGGAACCTGAGTAGGACCTAGAGGAGAAGCAGGGTAGGAAGGAGGGGGAAGGGTGGTTCAGAGCACATGCAGGGCCATAGAATATGGGTGAGGTCTGGAGGAGAGGAAGGGTCTGGAGGGGGAGGACTTAGCAAGAGGGTCCTGGAGGGGTGGCTTCTTGCTAATTAAACTCTCCACCAAAAGAAAAATGTGTGGCTGTGGTAGCTCAGTGGTAGATGCTTGCCTAGCATGTATGAGGCACTGGGTTTGATCCTCAGCACCATATAAAAATAAATAAATAAAATAAATGTATTGTGCCCTCTACAACTAAAAAAAAAAATTAAAAATAAACTAAGCAGAGATTAAAGAAAAAGAAAAATGTGGTTCATGAGTTTGGTTCCACAAAAAACATGGGATGTATTTTTAATAAATTCTGGCTTTGTTAGAAGTAATATATTTAAACTTAAGCGGCTCAGAAGGCTGAGGCAGAAGGATCTTGACTTCAAAACCAGCCTCAGCAAAAGCAAGGCATGAAGTAACTCAGTAAGATCTCTAAAATACAAAATAGGGCTGGAGATATGGCTCAGTGGTCACATGTAACCACCCAAAAATAAAAATTTTAAAAAATTTTAAAAATAATAGAGTGGGCTGTTAACATATGTACTTTTCAAATTTTTCTATTTTAACACTGCGAGAAAAAACAACCATTTAAACACTAAGGTAAACAAGGAAGTGGACTGGGACCCCCTTCCCTTAGGCTGTACATTCTGCTCTCCATGCCAGGTTCCCTGGAAACCACCCTGGGTCACTATGTTAAGATGATGAGGGTCACAGCCTAAGGGAGGGTCACTGCTGCACAGGGAGCCAAGATGAAACTGTGAAGGAGAGAGTGGGGCTGACAGCCAAGGCTGCCCTCAGCTCTCAGGTCCAGGAGAGGGTTTGCTCCTCATGCCACGATCCCCCACCAGCTGCCAGAGCTTCCAGAAGCATCTGAGCCATCTCTCTGAGGCTTCTCTGAGGAAAAGGGAACCATAGGTGTCCCTAGAGATATGACCCATGAGGGTCCCCATGCTACGCATCTCCTCAGGCTGCTCTGAGCAGAAAACCCCAGGCTTCTCTAGAAATATGACCCATGAGGGTCCCCAAGCCAGGCATCTCCCCCAGGCTACTCTAAGGAGAAGGGAAACCCAGGCATCCCTAGAGACATAAACCACGAGGGTCCACCCACCAGGCATCTCCCTCAGGCCACTCTGAGGAGAAGTAAACCCCAGGCCTACTTAGAATTGTGACCCACGAGGCTCTCCACACCTGGCATCTCCCTCAGACCAGTGTGAGGAGAAGGAAGCACTGGGCATCCCTAGAGACACGACTCACAAAAGTCCCTAAGCCAAGAGTCCACTGAGGCTGCTCTGAGGAGAAGGGAGCTCTGCGGGACCCTGGAGGCATGACCCACGAGAGTGCCAACCTGGGTGTCTCTCTCAATCTGCTCTGAGAAGGGAGCTCTGCCCCTCCCTGTGGAGTGACCCAACACTCCCAGGAATGGGGCTCTCCTGGGTTGGTCCTGAGGGGGAAGCCAGCTCCTCACTCTCAAGGAGACGGCATTAAAGATGGTGGCGAGGCCCCACCCCTGGTTTACCACGCACCCTTTGGCCATGCACAGCAACCCTGGCGTCTTCCCCAGGCCGTTCTGAGGAGAAGGGAACCCCGGGCCTAATTAGAGACATGACCCATGAGGCTCCCCAGGCCTGGCATCTCCCCCAGGCTGCTGTAAGGATGAGGAGCCCCCCAGTGTCCCTAGAATGTGAACACTGAGAGTCCCCACACCAGGCATTTCCTTCAGGCTGCTCTGAGGAGAACAGAACCCCAGGCATCCCTAGAGACAGAACCCACGAGGGTGCCCACACCAGGCGTCTCCCTCAGGCCACTCTGAGGAGAAGGGAGCCCCAGGCACACCTAGAGACGTGGCCCCAAAGGGTCCCCACAACAGGTGTCTCTCTCAGGCTGCTCTGAGGAGAAGGGAACCCCGGGCATCCCTAGAGACAAAACTCACAAAAGTCCCTAAGCCAAGAATCCACACGCTGAGGCTGCTCTGAGGAGAAGGGAGCTCTGTGAGCCCCTGGAGGCATGACCCACGAGAGTCCCCAACCTGGGTGTCTCTCTCAATCTGCTCTGAGAAGGGAGCTCTGCCACTCCCTGTGGAGTGACCCAACACTCCCAGGACTGGGGCTCTCCCGGGTTGGTCCTGAGAGGGAAGTCAGCTCCTCATTCTCAAGGAGGCAGCATTAAAGATGGCGGCAAGGCCCTGCCCCTTATTGACCACGCCCCTTTGGCCATGCGCTGTGCAGGAGCTCCTCCCAGCTCAGAGGCAGGGCCTCTCCTGGCTCCCTGGTGAATGTCAGCACCTTCTTCCACCCTCAGCAGTTAATGAATAAAATATGTTCCCACTGCTCTAACTAGGTCTGGCTGTGGCACCTGAGGAGTGAAATCACAGAAGAGGAGAAATGGAGTCCAGGAGACCCCCTCCCTGCACTCCACCAGGCCAAGTGCTGCAGCAGCCTGAGACAGGCAGGCAGAGGCACAGAGGGAGGCAGCTACAGGGAGTCTAGACCTTCAGCCCAAGGGCAGAGGCCAGAAACAGACCACCTCAGAGGCTTCTGGGATGTGTAGTCTTTGAGACAGAGTTGCTGGCTAAGTCACAGAGTGACTTAGCCAGGGACTGCTCCAATTCAGAATCAGGGGTTTTAAGAAAATCTGTTAATTCCCAGTCCAGGGTAACCACTGTAGGAGGGTAGAAGAACCTGAGCTCAGACCAAATTCCCAGTAGCCTATGACAGCATTCTAGATCATTCAGTCTGTCCTGCCTGTCCAGCTCTCACCATGGATGCCTCTGGGAGCTGCAGGCCACACAGATTCAGGGTTCTCAGGGTTTCTGGACAGTGTAGTCTGGTGCTCTGCTCACCCAGTCTTTGCCCTTAAGGACCATGGAAGGGGCAGGGGATGTGGCTCAAGCGGTAGCGCACTCACCTGGCATGGGTGCGGCCCAGGTTCGATCCTCAGCACCACATACAAAGAAAGATGTTGTGTCTGCCGAAAACTAAAATATAAATAAAATATTTTTTAAAAAAGATTACAGATCAGGGCTGAGAATATAGCTTAGTCAGTAGAGTGCTTGTTTGTTTGTTTTTTTTTTTTAAAAAAAAGGACCATGGAAGCTGTGTGCCATGTGCTGGCTGGCCCAGGAACACTGGAGAACCCTGGCAAGTGGACTCTGGTGTTCTACCCATGCAGCCTCACGCCAGAAGCCTAGGGGGGCAAGTAGCATTTCACCCTCATACTCCCAGGATTCTGGGTAGTGCAGTCTTGTATTTTACAATGCAGCCCAGCTGCAGAGGTTTCTGTGAGCTGCAGGCTACTCAGGCACCCCTAGTGATTCTGAACAGTGTAGCCTGGTATTCTGCCCATTCAAGCCCTCACTCCAGAAGTCTATGGGGGCTTCAAGTAGCACATTCATCCTCATACCCCCACTCAGGATTCTGGGTAGCATAATCCAGTCTTCTACAATCCAGCCCCTACTGCATGGGTCTCTAGGAATTGCAGGCTACACAGTCACTCAGGTATCCCTAGGGATTCTAGACAGTGTATTCTGGTGTTCCGCCCATGCAGCATCACTACAGTGGATTCTGGGAGCTGCAAGCCCCCAAGGATCATGGGTATTATACCCTGGTGCTATGTTCAACTGTATAGTGACTACTTAGAGCTCGGAGCATCCAGAAATTCTGAGTACTGTAGTCACTTCTACTCAGTAAGCCCTGACCACAGAGGTCTCTGAGAGCTGTGGGCCATTGATTATTCTGGGTAGTACAGTCCATCCTACCTAAGTGGACTTCACCATCAAAGCTCTGGGATCTGTGTAGCACAAGCCTACCTAGACACCCCTGAGGAGTCTGTGTAGTGCAAGACAAAGTTTGCCCTGGCAGTACTCAAAAGGAAGGTGTCTGGGAGCTGCAGGCCCCCAGGGATTCTGGGTAGTATAGTCTTGCCCTCTGCCTCCATAGCCCTCACTGTGGAAGCCTCTGAGAGTTCCAGGCCACGTGGACACAGGGCACCTCCAAGAATTCTAGGTGGTGTAGTTCAGCTCCCTACCCTGCAGCCCTCACTATTGCAGATCCTGGGAACTGCAATTCCCCCTGAAGACTCTGGATAAGGTAATCCAGTGTTTTGCCTGCATGCCCCTACTGCAAGGGCCATGAGAACTGAAGGCCACATGCTTGCCTTGGTACTGAAGACCTCACTGTGGAAGCCTCCTGGATTTGCAGGCAGCACACTAACCAGTGTGTCCCCAGGAATTATAGGTAGTGTAGTCTGACCTGCATAATGCACAGCTCTCACTTGGGAGGCCTCTGGGAGTTGCAGGCTGCATACTAATGGGCAACACACCCCACCAAGGATTCTAGATACTGTAGTTAAGCTCTCAGTCCAACAGTCCTCACAACAGAGGATCCTGAGAGATACTGGCACAGAGATTTGTGGGTAATTTAGTCCTGTGTTTTTCCAACTCACTGCTGAAAATTCTGAAACTAAAATTCCCCCTTAGGATTGTGGGTAATGCAGTTCAATGGTTTGCTCACTCACCACAGAGCATTCTGGGAGCTGTGGTCCCTGAGGGTTCTAGATAATGCAGTCTAGTGTTTTGCCTGCACATTATTGCTGAGGATCACAGGAGCTGAAGTCCCCATGCTTTCCCTGGGACCCTGGAGATTCCAGGTAGTGTGCTCTACCAATTCAACCATCACGAGGACCAGAGGAGAGTCCCTGTGTGTGGAAAGGTGTGCTGATGAGAAGGAGTCTTGAGGGAGGACAGTGACATGAATCCTGGGTTGAAAATGCTCTTCCTGTTGTATAAACCATGTATTTATCAGTTGTGGACAAACTGCTGTTGACCCCCATGCCATGATCCCTGGGATGTCTGAGTACAGAATCACAGAGAATCAGGAGAAAGAGCCTTAAATGTCTCACTGACATTGAGGTTTGCTGCTGAAGAGCTAAAGGCCCAAAGGAAGGGCCTTTTGCCCATTGTTTGAAGCTGGAGAACCGCACAGTAAGAGCTAAATCCCAGGTCTCACAAGCAGAAGGCCAGGGTTTCCCATTTCTCCACATTCTCTCAATCCCCCCCACAGCTCTGCAAGCTTTCTATTGGGAGAAGAGGAAAAAGAAAGCTAATGCCTGTCCTCTCTCTCCCACCATCGTTAGCATGAAAGACAGTCCACTTCTTCTCCCTTCCCTCTGCCCTCCTTCGCACCCCCTGTAGCTAAGAATAGACAACTTAAATACTCAGCAGCACCATACTTAGAATTCACCCTGAACTGTAAAATGTTGATGCCAGGTGCCTGAGATTTCCTCACTGGGAACAGGGAAAGGGGACTGACGAGAGATGGGAGGGGAGGGGCCTGCAGATCAGCTGGGTCCTCACAGGCTTGCTTCCCCTGTGCAAGCTTTGCAAAGTCTGATGCCAGCTGTTGGATCGGCCTTGAGTTGTTTGAACTCAGTGGTTGACCATTGATAGAAACAAACACATTAAGCTTATGAGCTTTCACAGTAAGATTTTATTATCTTCTATTTATAGACTACACTGGTTTCTATTGATATAAATACACAATCGTAGGACTAAATTAATCGTTGGCCACAGACCTGCACACTAAGACCCACAGACACAGAAGTGTCACTGTGATGAAGCTTAGAAACTACTGCAGGTTCCAGGACCCTGGAGGGTGCCCACTGTGAGAGCTGCAGGTTACCTCTGCCTTGCCCACATTAGAGCAGAGTGAGCAAGTCTTCAGAAGCTGAAGGCTTTGTCAAGATGGGACTGGAATTCTGTGGACTGGATGTGAGCTCTGGAATCAGACGTCTGCATCTAAATCCTGACTGCACTAGTGAAACATGTCCACCTCTTAACATTTCTCTGTACTTTGGTTTCTCAGCTGTGAAACAGGATGGTATGAAGCCTTTGATACGTAACCCTGAGGCTGCTGGTCACTCAGGGAGCCTACTTACTGCAAAGACCTGCAGACAGTCTTGGTCCAGTGACCTTTCTCTGTTCCATCCTGGTACACCTGCCCTTCCTGACCTGCACTCCATCATCGGGGATACTTCAGAGTCGCCGGGCAGGTGGTGGTCAGGGTGAGACCCAATGAGTATCTCCTTTCTGTTCCTCTGCTCTTTTACATATATATGTATGATATATAAATATATATCATACATATATATGTTATAGGTGGACACAATATCTTTATTTTATTTTTATGTGGTGCTGAGGATCGAATCCAGTGCCTCATGTGTGTTAGCAAGAGCTCTACCACTGAGCCACAACCCCAGCCCAGGCTCCTCCACTCTTTGACCCCAATAACTCTGTGGGTCTCCTGTTTGTCTAGGTCTAAATGTAGGCTTCCTATCTGGGAGACAGCTAGGACCAGAAAACAAATGGCTTTATTGGGTCAGAATAAGAATGACAGTTCTTTCTTCCCACTTGGGGCTTTAGTGACTCAGGAAGGAACAATGATTTCCTGCTTTGGATTCTGTATGGGATTAGAGTTTTCTCAGGATTAGGAGAGTCCAGGACTTGAGGATGTCAGGGTTCCCTTTACCCTGGCACCTTCTCCTGTGTGGGTTGTGCTCAGGGCAGTCGCGTGGCCCACAGTCACATGGGTCAAGAAAGCCCCAAACAGTAGACCATTTGTCATCTTCTGAAATGGCAGAGATTAAAAAAAAGAAAGAGTTCAGCTTGAGGCAGGTGCTCTCCAAGATCACTGGCAGATGTGTAACTTAGTGTCACTCACCAGAGGAATTATTTGAAAACATCTTTAACACATTTTTGCTTCATTAATTTTTTTTCTCATTGATCAATTACCAAGTTATTGGAATGGTTACCACTATACTATGTTCATAACAAATATTATATAGCTCTTTAGGATTAAGATTTTGAAGACTATATAATGACATAGATATAAAATCTGGTGGTTCAATATTAGATTAACAAATAAGGAATCAAGTCCATCTATAATGTAGTTGCGCCTAAAATAAACCAAAATGCTCTCAGCTATTATCTCTAATCTGACCAGTGGATTTACTGTTGATTTTGTTGTTGTTGTTTTCCTTATACTTTTTCATACTTCACAAACATTCTACCCTAAAATATGTATTTATTATTTAATTAGAAAATATTATAAACTGGCGCACACCTGTAATTCCAATGACTTGAGAAGCTGAGACAGGAGGATCTTAAATTCAAGGCCAACCTGGGCAATGTAGTGAGGCCCTAAGCAACTTAGCACTACTCTGTATCTCAAAATTCAAAAAATAAATAAATAAAAAGGACTGAGGGTGTGGCTCAGCATGTAAGCACCCTGGGTTCAATCCCTTGTACCAAAAACAAACAAAAAAATGTGGACGGAGAATCATAATGGAGACTGGTACTTTTCTTTCTTTCTGATGTGATGAAATTCAAAATGTTTTAGGAAGTTTTTATTTCTATGAAAAATAAAAGTGGAGTGACAGATGGCTTGAAGATTTAAGAAAGTGTTGATGGATGTGTTGATAGTATTGGAATGAACAAGTCCTTTATGAATGAAAAAATTTTAAAATTTGACTTAAAGAAATAAAAAAAAAATGGGGCTGGGGTTGTGGCTCAGTGGTAAGAGTGTTTACCTAACATACGTGAGGCACTGGATTCAATCCTTGGCACCACATAAAAATAAAATAAAGGTTATTGTGTCCACCTTCAATTAAAATAAATATTTTAAAAATAAAGTCAATTATAATAAATAAAAAGGGCTGGGGATGTGGTTCAAGCGGTAGCACGCTCGCCTGGCATGCGTGCGGCCCGGGTTCGATCCTCAGCACCACATACAAACAAAGATGTTGTGTCCGCAGAGAACTAAAGAATAAATATTAAAAATAAAAATTAAAAAAAAAATAATAATAATAATAAATTAAAAAATTGTAAAAAAGAAATGACTCAAAACAAGTCAAAAGCAAAACCATTGATCCAGGAGAAATTTTGTAGCAAACATAATGGCCAACAGTGTTCTTGATTTACAAAGGATTACCTAAACCACTAAGGAAAATGAGGGATTTACCACTGGAAAACAGGGACAAATCCTTGTCACAGGGGCCTGGCCCTCTGGACTGAAAGCTCGCACAGCGGTGGATGGCAGAGGACAAGGTCTGGAGATGGTGTGGTAGAGGTGTGGACCCAAGGAGAGGCTCCCTTCCCCTGGGGTCCTGGCAATCTGCAAAGGGCAGCAGAGAGGTAGGTTTCTGATCAGACAGGACTGCCTGAGAGAAGCTGTGATGCTGGCGTGAGAGAGGAGGAGAGAAACTGGAAAGGCAAGGCTGTGGCCTGGACAGGTATCCACTGTGCTGCCGAAGGAGCACCAGGTGAGGAGGGCCACAGGTAACCTAAGGAGAGCTCTGAAAGACAGAGGCCTCCCTCTCAACAGCAACCTCAGAGTATGGCCCAGGACTTCACTAGCAGAGCAGCAGAGGGTCACAGAGAGTGGAATTCCCAGCCTCGGTTGATGCTTAATGAGTTCAACTTCTTGAACAGAAAGAGGTGGGACCTTGAGTCTCAGGATGGGGACATCTGGTCAATGCACTCAGAGATCTTGACTCTCCAAGCTTTCCTGGATCATCTCCTGTCCAAAGTCAGCACTTGCCCTTACTCAAAGACCCTCATGAACCCATCTTTGAGACCTACCCTCATCCTTTTCTGGGACCAGGTGGGTAGTTAAAGTAAGTCTCAACACCAACTGGCCTGCAGAATGCTGAGTCCACTGGAGGAGTGTTTTCAGGACCCAGCTGTGTATCCAGAAGGAGCTAAAGAGTGCTTAAAGGAGTGGATCCTAAGATGCTAGGCTAAGGGCACAGAACTTAAGAGTTTTTGCTTGCTTTATTTTTTTTTTTTTATTGTTGTTTATTTTTGTTTTTTAATAAGGAAAAATACTTCTGTGATTCAGGATTCAGCAAGGACCTTGGAGACAGAACCACATGGTAAGAACAGCTTCTGGAGGCTTGGACAAGTAATAGGCTACACAAAGCAAAGCTGCCAGACAGAAGGCACTAAGAAAGCAGCATGCTGGAGTGGACACGCTGCCACATGCTGCCTGCTCTCAGGAGGGCTCAGCCTAGTACAGTCCATGTAGCAAGCTGATAAAGAACACAGAGGCACTGACTTCTCTGAGAAGTTTGGGGATGGATCCTCCCATTAGGCTGGGCAGACACAGGAGATGCTGCTGCAGAGTGGGCTGACTGATAGCAAAGTGATCGGCAGGGCCCTGAAGTCAGAGTCCAGACGGCAGCACTACATTGCGAGAAGCAAGATCATCCCATTTATTGTTATCCCCAGCAAAAACAGACAGGTAGACTGACCAGATTCAGCACTCCCAGAATGAGATATTTGGACAAATTAAAAAAGTGTTTTCAGAGGCCAAGGACACTTGCTCCCATCCCCTACCAGTCTCCAAACCTGTTTTTAAACTTGGAGCCCATGGACTTTGGAGAGGCCAGCTCTGCCTGAATAAGCCCCTTGCGAGGGTGGCAAAGTGCATGATAGTGACTCCCAGACTTTCTGCCGAGGGCTTTTGATCACTTCCTGGAGTAGCTGCACAAGAGACCAAGGTGTCTGAGAACAGAAAATGGACTGAAGTGACGCTCGGGCCTCATGTGGCTCGCTCCCACACTTCCAGTGGAGTGGGTCATGTGGAGTCTGTCATAGACAGTCCTTCAGGCCTGTCAATGGCTGGTAGTGGCTTCTTTGGTGAGTAGATGTATGGTTGAGAGGACATATTTGTGGTGCAATGCCCACACTTGATCCTTAGTCAGTGGGGTAAGGGCAAAACTGGCAAGTGAGGGAAGATCATGCATGGGCCCTGCACCTCTCTCTGACCACCACTCCTCACCACTCCATGCTGTGCTCCTGGAGGGATGGCAAAGATGACCATCACTCCAAGGCAGAGGCTGCCTTTTGTCCACATGTGACTCTCCAGCCTGCTCCCTGCAGAAGTCAAATATATGGTGTCCTAACTCAAGCCAGGTTCTACCCAGCAGCCTCCCACTTCCTGGAGGTAGAGCATGGCATTCTTGAGAAAGATGCTTACACACCAAGAATGTGGAAGTCCAGCTTTATGGGCAGCCCTGAGTAGACACAGCTCTGCAGCAAGTCCAGGCTGCAGTCCACCCATCCCAATTTGACAGACTCTGGGCTGGAGGTGTCTATGGTAGGAAAACATGCTGTATGTGTGGTTCATATCATCTCCAACAGCATAGGCCCTTAGGGTTTAGGCACAAGCTGTTGGTACAAAGAAGAGACATCATTTTAGAAGCCGCTTGGGCAGTCTACTAGGCCATGGTAGAGAGGTTACCTCTGACTACAGAAATGCAGCCAGAAATGTCCATGATAGGCTGCAGGTTTGTGGAACATTCTGGTTCACAAGGGGGATGAACCCATGAGCAGCCTTTTGTAAATCGCAAGTGGTCCGCTGGCAGATGGGCATAAAATGGGAACAGGACACATGTAGGCTGCTTGAGGGCACAGATGACCAAAGTGCCCTCTGCTGCTGCATCAGCTCTTCTTCCAGTCACTTCTGTGGCCACTCAGGGGACAGGAGGAGCCTTTTTATTTTCCACTGGTAGAAGACAATGAAAGATGACCTTGAGTCCTGGATAATGTAGTGGGTTGGGTATGGCCATGTGTGTGTGTGTGTGTGTGTGTGTGCGTGTTTTGTACCAGAAGCATTTGAATATGGCTTAATTTGGAAAAGGGTCTTTGTAGAGACAATGAATTTAAGGATCTTAAGATGAGATCATCTTGGATGCCCCTGGTGGGGCTATGTCCAAGTGCCAGGCTCTGCAGACTGAGCAATGTCCTATGCCTGCGTAGCTTCCAGGTGAGGAGGCCAAGCCCTCCACGTGCACACTTGGTTCATAAGCAGAGGCAACTTTCTGATCAGGGAGCTTACTGCCAGTGTAAGCTGTTATTCTTCGTTCATTAATGGAAATTGCAGGCTTGTATTCATTTTCTAGGAATGCTATAAAAACATTACATAAACCTGATGGTTTGAGCAACAGAAATGTATTTTTTGTTGTTTGCATTCCTCTTTCCTGTATTATTTCATTCTATATAAGATCTTCATATAACTGTTTACAACTGATTTAAATTCTTCTGACAAGGTATGACGTGAATGTCTACATGTGTAGAACTATCTTCATATCCATGTTACAATTAATGAAGAATCTGTGATTCTTTTATAAGAGAAAATATAGCAATTATTACTTTTCACCACAGAGACTTTGGCTGAAGTACTCTGTCAAAATAAGCAGTGCCATATATTTAGTGTGTTCAATCTTAAATTGCTGAAGGGAAATAAAAAGCAAAAACCAAACTATAGTGTGATTGTCTTGCAGACTATGAGTTAGAATGTTCTAATGTATCACATAAAAGGGTATTTGGAAATAATACAAGAAAGTAACATCAATCTGTACCAGTGTACAATATTTAAAGTTAAAACATTCAGTAAAGAAATTTTATAGTGCCACATTAATTGAATCACATTTGTGCTATATAGTGATATTGATCAATATCTTTAAGAACTATCAGCTGTGTCAGAAATGTCTCTTCTGCACTATATATTGCTTAGTCATATCCATTTCCACATATCAGTACTGAGATTATTTGTATTGTTCAAAAATACTGTTTCAAGGGCTGGGAACGTGGCTCAAGCAGTAGCGCACTTGCCTGGCATGCGCAGGGCACTGGGTTTGATCCTCAACACCACATAAAAATATATTGTGTCCACCTAAAACTAAAAAATGAATATTAAAAAATACTATTTCAATACTTAAATGTTTATATATTCTTAAACAAATTACATTTATTGGATTGTTTTTCACTTTGTGGCCACTCTGGCATAATAAATAAGAATATCCGGTAAATAAAACTTGCAGTACAATTTACTCAGTGGTTAGTTTGGTCCACCCCACCCCTTCTATTATTCATTTTTTTATCCCCAAATGCTCCCATATCCTCAAAATTGAACCATATAATTAAAAACATTATGGTTCACATCATGGAAAAAAGATGTTTTGGGGTGACAATTACCACCAAAAGTAATTATATTCAAATAATCTGACATATCATGCCTTAGCAATTACAAAACCATAGTTTTGACATATGGCAATTTATAAGTTAGGTAAATGTGAAATGATAAAAGATGTGAATAACTGTTCTGTTTAAGAGAGTATTCTTTTTAAGAGTGTTGCAAAACTCAGGTAATGACTATTTTTTTTAGTTAACCACAGTATAGCTTGCTAAATTATAAAGTTCAAATCCAGGGAAAGTAATTATTTTATTAAGTTACAAAACTTTGGCAAATCAATAAAGTACTCTCTAATACAATAAACTATTATATATGTTGGGAGTCATATATTAGATTTAGTGATGGTTTTCACTCCAAAATTATCTTTAAGTACCAAATCAAAACACTGGTTGTTAGCACATCAAGTTATTTTATAGAATTTAATGTCTTTTAAAACTACACAATTTCTCTTTTTAGAGTGAGACTCTTCATGTATGCTGCTCTAGTCTGAATTAGCAAGGTGAGTGTATGTATATAAGGGGAGGCTCTTCATGCTTGGTTCTGAGGTTGGTTCAAAATCAGGTAGAGTTGCAATGTCGGAAAAGTGTTAAAATTGTGGTTTGAGGGGGCTGGGGATGTGGCTCAAGCGGTAGCGCGCTCTCCTGGCATGCGTGCGGCCCGGGTTCGAGCCTCAGCACCACATACAAACAAAGATGTTGTGTCCGCCAAAAACTAAAAAAATAAATATTAAAAATTCTCTCTCTCTCTCTCTCTCTCTTTAAAAAAAATTGTGGTTTGAGGAGACTCAATGTCAATACCAGTTCCTCCCAAGTACTCTTAAAAAAATTGTTACATTTTTACATAAATATCAGAATCATAAAAATCAGTCAGTTCAAACCACAATACCCTCAGATGATTGCTTGGATTTTAGAAGCACTGTATCTTTTTGTTTTGATCAAAACTCGCATAGCCTTACTCTGAGTTATTTTTTTTTAATTCTACCTAAAATATAGTTGTAGTTTTTAAATAACAAGTAAATACATGTCTGATTGAAGAGACCAGGGACCTGATATCATTTACTGACTTTATTATTTCTCTACAAATGCTGCCATTGCCATCGGTGTCCTTATGCTTCCACTTGCTGAGGCTATCAACAATTTGATCTCAGCAGTTAGTTTATGTATTACCCATTCCATTGCTTCTCAGATTTTTCTAGCATTGGAAGATACCATGCTTGCCATTAACCCTTCCAGGTAACTGCTAAGGCTGACTCCCTGCACAGAGATGATGGCTTCCTGAGGCCAAAGTCTTTTCCGGGTCTTGAGGATATGGTTTGTATATAAGTCTGTCATCCACTGAAACCATATTTGTAAAGGAAATATTAGTAGATTTAAGTTCCATTGTTTTCTCTAGAGGATCAACCACAGAATGTTCTTGGAGATATGTTTTGATTTTTGCTGCACCAATAAAAGACTTCAGGGTGGAAGGTTGTCTCCACTTTGTGCTGAGAAGTCTGTGGTGTGCAGCTTTCCAGAGGGATCTCTATGGCTGTCCAACACATTAATTCCAACCACATTCAGGTTCACAGGGTTTGGGCATTTCTGCATTGTAGTTGTAATAGTTTCTCGCAGGTTGAAGATGCACTCCAAGGTCCAGAGCTTCATGGTGCCAGCAGCCCAAGCCCTGTCCTGGCTATGTCAGGGGACAATGAGGCACACAGGCATACTGTCCTGACCTACCAGCACTCAGTGGAACACAGAGCATGCAGGAGTGATCAGCCCCAAGAAAGGATATCCCAAAGTGCATCCCCTAAATGTGTATATTTTTCTAGTTAATGGTTTTCTAATATGTTAAGTCTTCATTTACATATTTAGTGCTTTATTATCTATAGTTTTAAGTTCCTGAATACAAAAATTTTTAATATTGATCACTACTATACATGCTTTTAATGAAACTTGTAACATAATTTATTATGAAAGCATAATTTCATTATAAAATAAAATTATTTACTGTTTCTACCTACAGAGTTTTAAGACTGAGTCCCATAAGTTGTCATTACATGGTAACTCCAGAATATACTCAAAATGATTTACCACTGAAAGAAGACCTACCAGCAAACTTTGTATTAGGCATGTATATAGATCAATTATTTCCATTCTTACCATTCTTGCTGTAATGCACTACATTTGAAGCACTGGGAAACTCTGATGTTTTATTTCCATTTATTTCCTCCATTCCTCCCCCTGCCCTGCAATATCTTGTTCATCTGTTTTAATGCTGCATAAATATGCATTGTCTCATGCCTATTTCCATTGGATGCTGTGCTGAGCTGTAGCAAGTTGATACTTTTGTTATCTGTATACAGTTGCTTGCTTTAAATTAGTAGATCCTGAAATAGCTTTTCTTGTGTGACTAAAATAAAAGCATTTATGGAAAAATAAAGTAATGGCAGCTATCAAAGTTTTTTTCATGTTGACTAGTTTTAAATCTGGTCTTGCTATTTCTGTCATTATTTATTTACATGGAATTCACAAAAATTTTACACTTTTGGTACATCTGAATCCGATAACATCTGAAACACAATATTTCACTGTTAAACACTATAGCCTCAATCTAACATTTTTAATCTTATTCTTGGGAAGTATTTAATTCAACAATCAGCCTTTATATATTTCACTTAGCAATGAACTCACAAAGAGGAATGACTTATTCTGTCCTCTTTAGGAAACCACAGCCTTCCAGAATATATAAGCAAACTGAGAAGGACACCTACAGAAAGTATAAATAGTGCTATAAAATTTATCTGCAGAAAGCAGCAAGAGAACACCAGAGAAGCAGTTATTTCCTTGAGAATTGCTATGAAGGAAAGGGGGTCACAAACCTCAGTCAGATAACAAATAATGCAATGTCCATACTCATGCACAGGGAGATTGCTGGTAGAACTCTCTATCCTACTTTTATGAATGCTCCCTACATTATAAGAGAATAGGAAAGAATTGTTCATAAACACAACCAATTATTTCTTTCTAGTGGGTTAATCCGTTGATTAGGTTAAGTTTCTCAAATCCCAATCATTTCACCTCTAAACTTTCTTGCATTGTCTCACATATGAGCTTTTGGGAGACACCTCATAGCTGATAGGTAAGTTTTATTAACTTACCTATCAACACTGTAGAGTGGAACAGAAAGAACAGAGAGAAAGAACCTTAGCTCAACAGGAAGAGGAACAGCAGGGGTATTGACAGCAACTTTTGTATTGGAATCCAGAACCAAATGGTACCTTCTGTGAGATGTCATTGGAAACAGATACATAAGCCTTCAACAAGTGTCATATAGGGTCAAACATTTGGTAACTCTGAGGATCACCCCTATATCAGGCGCAGAGAAAGACATTTACACTGTTTGCCTCCTATTTAAGAGGACACAGAGACACAGAAGGACTTGGAGTTTTATGTGAAAAGAAAAACTTAGGATGCAGGTCTGCCACTAGACAGGATCGTTCTCCCACCCTGCAGTTATTTCAAGGTGAAGGAAAGTCTGAGAGGGAATAATTTTTATTAATAATAATAATAATAATTATTATTATTATTATTATTAATAAATAAAATTAATTTACCTGCAGATATCTTCACTGAACTTTACTGATTTTTGCTGTAATTGAAATGTCTTCATGACAACCCACCATGTTAACCTCTCTTCACCAGGGTTTTATTTGTTAACCTCTAATCAATTACTGTCTCAAAACAGGCATGTACTGACACCAAAGCAAGTCCCACTCACCCAGACTCTGTGAGCAGATTCCTGAGCAGACTCCACATAGACCCAGAGACATCTGTGCAAACTTCACTGCAGGCATGAACTTAGCTGTCTGCCTCAGTGGTCAGCAATTGTCAATCAGGGCAGGGGTCACACCCAGGGAACATTGGGCCTGTCTATGGGCATTTTGGGTTGTTAAAAATTGTAGGGTACCATGCTAGGGTACCTATTAGACAGGAACCAAGGATGCTACCAAACACATCATCATGAACAGGGAAGCCCCTCAACAAGGGAAGGATCGGGTCTCTCATGTTAACATGCTGAGGCTCAGAAACCCTTCCAGCTGCCAGCACCCTGGTCTAGATCATAAATGCTACACAGAAAGACACCAGGCCTTCTCCAGTTCATTGTTTTATCCCCAGTGCTTCAAGCACAGTGATTTTCTCATGGTAGGTGAGGAAGGAAAAAAGGGGGGGAGGGAGAGGGAGACACACCGCATATTCTCAGGAGAAACTTAAAGCCTGGGGCAGGGGAACTACTAATTTGAGCCTGATTCTTGTGCTACAGTCTCTCTGTCAAACAGTTTGACCATACTTCTAAAGTTTTCCAGTCCAAGTTTAGTTGTTGATGTCAAGCCAGACGTCCCTCCTTTAATACTCGGCACGATTCCTCCTCAGCAGTGACCTTCCTCTAGTTGAGAAAGTCGTCTTTCCTCCTTCTCTATCCCAAGCATGTACAATGAATGAGACATTGAGCACTTCACCTGCATGTACACACACACACACACACACACACAAACCTAAAAATTAACAAGCAGGGTCACTGGAATTCGCTGCTCCCTGCTGGAGCTGGTGACCTGGGAAGATCTCATCCCAGCTGGAAGGAAAACCTGTTGACTGTTGATCACAAACATTCCAGAGTGGTCCGTGCAGTGCTCCACTTCCACTTACAAGTTGCCATCAGAGAAAATATAAGCTCCAGTGAGAAACAGTACCTTGCTAAGCCAGTCACTGCCCTCTGCTCTCTGAGAAGCTGTCCTTGTCCCAAGCATGCTGAGCTCTCTCCAGACAGGCATCTCTTGGTGACAGATTGAAGATCAAAGGACAGATTCTTGATAGGCATCTTCATTCTCTGCTCTGCTGGCCAAGCTTTATTTCAAACTGGAAGTTTCTCCATTAAAACAAAGAGTCCTTCTGCTCTGCAGTCACCCAGAAGTCTGTTTGGTGTCTGTGAAGCATGTGATCTGAAAGACCTTAAACACAGGCCCTGGCCTGGAAAGACCAGAGAGCAGGCTTGCTAGGAGCACCTGCAGGTTTCACTTTCTTTCAGGAGATGGAAAGTGCTTACTCTTAACCATGTCATTTACCATTGGTACTCTGTTTATTTGATTTTGGGGCTTTTTGACCCTGAAGGGTCTGCTCTCCTAGGCTGTTTTTTTTTGTGTGTGTGTGTGTGTGTGTGCGCGCACGCACACACATTGGGGGTGGGTACTCAGCACATTGGGGGTGGTTTCAAAGCCAGGAGCATTCTACAACTCATCCACAATAGAACTAGATGCCTGGCCCCCTTTTAAATTTTATTTTATTTTATTTTATTTTTTTTAAAACAACATTTATTTAGTTGTAGATGAACACACAGTATCTTTTATTTATTTTTATGTGGTGCTGAGGATTGAACCCAGTACCTCACCCATGTGAGGAAAGCACTTTACCACTGAGCTATAGCCTCAGCCCCTTAAATTTTATTTTGAGGCAGGGTCTCACTAAATGGCTCAGGTGGCCTCAAACTTGTGATCCTCCTGCCTCAGCCTTTGAGTCCCTTGGATGACAGACATTTACCTGTGCATCCAGGGTATTCCTTCCTGAAGATAGCTAATTCCTAGAGAGCCTGCCCTCTCTCCAGCATGTACCTCCTACCCAAACTGATTCAGTTCTCACACCACCAGTTTCCTCCCTTTTGGGCTCCCACCCTCTGGGACCACTATCCTAGTGCCCTAATCACACCAGGTCCAGATGCCAGAGAACCAGAGATGGGCCTTGTCCTCTAGAGTCCACTGAAATTATTGAAACATACTAATCCTAAACCTGCTTATACCATCTCATCTTTTCCTCCTGCATGAATTAAAGAAAGTCTCTTTCCCATGTTTTCCCTCACCTTCCACACTCTCTGCCTCCTGACCAACCCTGGTGCTTCCCATATGGTGTGTTACAACTGTTTGAGGGAACTGTAGAAGTCTGTGAGAGTCCAATCTCTTTCTGTGAGTCTTACCCTACTAGATTGAAACACACCCAAGGTACCCTTACAACCAGGCCAAACTTGCCAAGCTTCTCAAAGGGTCAGGTCAATTGCATTCATACCCTGAGCCCCTGGGCCTGGGTCATGGGGGTGCACCCAGTCCCCTGATTTCTGTTGGGCCCTCCCCATTAGAGAGCTGAGAAACAGAAAGGGCTGTCGGAGGTGGGAGGGGAGGAAGGCTGCTGCACCTGGAATGTGGGAATTGTGCAAGTACTATTTCCGTTGTACACACTCTCTTCTGCCATGGCTACAAACATAGGTCACAGAAGAGGCACAGGAGCAGACAAAAGCCCACAATAATCTGAAGTAGAGCTAGACTTGGATCCAAGATTTAAATGCTAGTTTTCTTCCCACCTTCTCAATACCTTTCCAATGAACACTTTAAAGCATTAAAAAAGCAGGTTATTTTCTTTTCTGGGTGTCCTTACAATCAGATTAGACTTCCCATGAGAAGGAAATAGCTTGTTTTGATTTTATGACCTCCTCCTCCTGACTGGTATTATCAGGGCCTGTGACCAGAGCTCTGCCAGTCTCAGGACTCAGCACTGTGGGAAATGGTCAGCCTGCCTTGCACAGGGACTACAACCAGTAAAATTCTAATGGATTTTCCTGCTACAGTACCATGGCCATTGCTGCCTCTGCTCAATGCCACTAGCTGCATATCACCTCCTGGACACTGCAGTAAAATTGCCCTCAGCACACTGACACTTTAGGGACTCTGATGGGACTCAGGGGAGCCAGTAGCTGGCTGTGAAGTGCTCCTTGTTACCAGAAGAAAAGTGCACTCTCTCCCTGTAGTGGTCTCGAGGGGCAGCTGCGGGGACCTCCACACCATGACCCAGGATCTTCCATATAAGTAAAACGTGGTCCTCCCAATCATGGACAAAGAGTGACATGGATTTCAGGCCCTAAACAACAGATTAGGTACTGCTTCCACCTCTGGAAGAGAAGTAAAGGTCAAAATGTTTACAGGGTTTTGACTATTGGGCTTGGGTGTGGTTTAAAGGGGATACTGCCACAGGATTCTCTGGACTCCTGGGCACATGGGAACTATGTGAAGGCCCTTGAGTCTCAGGGTCTGTCTATCTTGGCTGGAACTGACCAACTCTGGAAGACAGTCTGGCTGGGGTGTTAGGCCATCACAAAAAGGATTTTTTCAAAGTGGTGAAAAAGATCCTGTTCTTGGGCTGGGGATGTGGCTCAAGCGGTAGGCGTGCTCGCCTGGCATGCGTGCGGCTCGGGTTCGATCCTCAGCACCACATACAAACAAAGATGTTGTGTCCGCCGAAAACTAAAAAATAAATATTAAAAGTTCTCTGTCTCTCTTTAAAAAAAAAAAAAAAAGATCCTGTTCTTGGAGGAAAGACCAAAACAGGAGGTAATCCCCAAGTGTGCACCTGGAGGGGTCATGAAAATTAGAATCCCTTCATCTGATAACTGTAGGTCTGTGTGTGGCCTGAGAATATGCATTGCTATCAAGTTTTCTGGTGAAAACCATGTTGATCTGGAACCCACTCTTAGAAACCTATTTTCAACCATAGTGTGACTAAAGCAAGACTGCTTCCTGTTAAATGATAGGGGACAGAGAGATGTGAGTTGTGAGTACATGAAGTTAAGAGAATAATTCTATAAAGTGGTCCCATTTGTGCACCATTCAAAATCACCCTGCACCTGTTGCAGGGTCTTCAGGCTCATTTTGGAAAATTAGAGCTAGCAGGTCACACCAGAACATAAGTGACCTCTGTGCTCCTCTGCCACAAGCCATCTTCAGGCATGCCTGCAGTCTCCCTGCACTCTCAGAGCAAGATGAAGGAAGTCCCAGCTTGTCTCATTGAGGAGGCCAGGATGTTCTACCCCAAATGTGGCCTCATCACCAGGCTCCTGGTTCTGGTCACTGCATTCTTAGTTTCTGACCACATACCCTTGCCAACCTATGATATTCAGGAGCTTTGGCACCTTCTGGCACTTTTTTGCATGAAAATTTAGTCATGTAACTCCCAAATTACATCTTTTGTCATTATTACTTGTTAAGTGTTCTGGGAAGGGTTTGCACAGTGCCCCCAGGAAGCCAGGCAGTACTAGGCTGAGCACAGTCATATCTTTGCCCACTGTCCTTCTGTCCAGCTGCTGTTAAAATGTCTGCCAGAGATCAATCTCCATGGGAAGATAGAGGACCCACCAACTTCAAAGACAAGAAGAGCTTTTGAGAGCATGGGAGAGAGCCAGTACAGAGAAGGAAGCCAAGTCCTGATGGCCCCTGTCTCCCAATCTTGCACAATCATCTGAGACAGATCTGTATTGGATCAATGTCCCCAGACTGCTGGCATAAGTTTATCACTTATTAAAATGACAAAATGTCCAACTCAAATTACATTAAACACATGGTTTCAAGGAAAGAGAGTGCAAACCCCTCACTCTAGAATAACCTAGTCTCTGTGGTAGGCCCATGTAGTCACAAAGACATTTTCTCACCTGGGAGATGAACCACATGACTTCACAGACTCTAATGATCATATAGAAAAAGAAATCAGAGGCTTGGGTCACCTAAAAAGATCTAAAGAGCGCTACCCCACCCACTCTCATCCTGAAGACTCCAAGACTTCCCATTCTGTGGATGGAGAAGCTCAAACCAGCATATAGATTAAATTTCATTTTTCTTAGAAGAAAGATGGAGTCATCATAACTTAGAGGACTTAGGCTGTGGTGTGGGTCCTTCTCTCACAGGTGGCCACTCTGCTCCCTGCTGCTCAGCCCTTTTCCTCAACTGAGCTTCAGTCTGGCCACCTCTGGCTCCTCTCCCACTGCAGGTGGAGGATGGCATGAGGGGGTACTGCTTCCCACCTGCCCAGATTCAGCACAACTAGACAGGAGGAGAGCTGAGTAGGCACGAGAGACAGAAGGAGTCTAAGGGGACAGGGGTGCGAACAATTTAAGGGCAGAAGTTGTACCAAAGAAACAGAATTCCAGGGAAGGCTGGTCTTGTGGGATAATGATGGGAGAGAACAGAAATCCTCCCTCAACCAAAAATACTTCCTCCACCCTCACTCTTTGGTTTTACTATTTTGGGTAAGCTCTTCATATTTTATAGATTTTTATGATAGCTAAAAACTAGGAGGAACCCAAATATTGAAAAAGGAACAAGATGGCTGAATCAACCATGGTACAGCTGTTCTACAACTTCATTTGCAGACTTATGAACAATGGTTCAAAAATAGGGATGGTTTGAGTGACTCAGGTAATGCTAAATGTAAAAAATAGTAAATTGCATGTATGATGAGATTACTATTGTGTTATTTGATGCTGTATTTCTTGAGCAAAATGCCTGAAGCCTATACATCTGTGGTGGTATTAATGAGCATGTGGGGCAATGTAGAAACATCGAAAGATATAACCCAATTACAGTTCCTGTCCCACTCAGAGCCTCAGAGCTGCCTGGGACACCCAACTCTGCCCTGCATGTCCTACCCAGATGTCATTGGAACTCAGGCCTAGAAGCTCATCCAGGTGAACCTAGCCTTCCCTGCCTCATGGGAGGTGACATTCAAGATGAATGACACTGAATTTTGCAGAATCCAAATCATCTTGATTGTTTTTCCCCTAAATATTTAGGAAATTGACATTCCTATGGGACTGAATGTGCCAATGTTGCTTAGGCATTGAGCACTGACCCTGATCTCAATGAGTTTACAATCCAAAGTGAATATTCACAAGTGAATACTTTACTTCTGGCTTCTCCTCTAGCATTGTAATGGAAATCAAGTAACACTATAACCCAGTGTCACCAATGTATGGAGGCCTATATTCATATATAGCTAATCTAGGTATAAAAACTTTCAATGGGAGTGCTCTCTGTGGAGGCAGCCAGGATGACCAGAGTTAATTATTTTCCTACATGTAAAACAATCTCTTTGCAGACTTCTATGCAGATCATCGTGGAGCTACTTATTCATTTTGTCTCCTAGGGAAAGAACAGTGCACTACACAACCGATAATATCTCTGGTCTAAGGTTAGATTAGATTTCTGGAGAAGGATCTCCACAGCCAGGAATTGGAGATAGTCAAGATAGGTCCAGGACAAATACTCAAGTATAGAGACTCCCCTAAACCCTGTACCAGGAATTTACCACTTGAATGACCTCCATTCCAATTTCCAAAGAAATCTTAACTGTATTACTTCCCCTGGCAACTTAATAGGTGTAACTCTCCAGATTACATACTTGTGGAAATAACAGATAAACTATTTCCACATCATTTTCAATGTTTACTGTGCACTAAATATTTCTTTTCTGATGCTACTGTTTTTGTTTTAGGTACCTGCCCCAGGTAGCCCATGTACCAGTCATCACCATACTTCTACTTCCTTTACAAGGCTTAAAAACTAACTACTTTACCAGGGAGGTATTGACACAAAGAAGAGAGAGGATTTCACAAACAAATGAGGTAAAAGGAGTCTACATGTTTTTCATAATTTTACTAAACCACAAAACAATTTTCTATCGTTGAGAGCCACAGTTTAGTGGAATGACGCCTGGCATTTTGCTAGAGGGAATGGTTAAAAGGTGACCCTGCTCTGGGATTAGGGCGGCTCCAGGATGAGGGCGGATCCTGGGGTGGGGGAATAGGGTGGCTCAGATCCTGCTGGGATTAGGGCAGATCCTGCTGCCTCAGGCGCCCAGCTACTTTGGAGTTCCCGTTGAGTTCTCGCGGGGTTCCGGGAGAATTGGCGGGCGGAGCCCGGTGGAGGGAGTGTGTTCCTGGGATGTGTGTGTAGAGTGCAGGTGAGAGTTGGGGAATAAAGAGTTGCTGTTTGAACCTACAAGGCTTTGTGGCGGCTCGGTTATTTGTGCCCAGCCAGACTGCGGCACTCTATAGCACCATCAGATAAGGAATATGTTCTCAGATGCCTTCATAATACTCCAGTAAAAACTGTCATTTCTTGCAGCAGTTTAGCCTTTCCATTGCTGGTGGAATGTGATGTGATTCAATTGTAGCTTCATTCAGCCACGCTGCAGGGACAGAGTATACATGTCCTAGTGGATTGTATCAGTACCATTAGTCTGTCATGGCAATGCAACAGATGAGGTGAAACAGAAATTTATTTGAGCTAATTCCATAGTGTCCATATCAAGGTGCTTGCTGGAATGATTTCCTTTGAGCTCCGCTCTGTGACATGTCTATTGCTATCTTCTGTCTCTATGTTTGCATGACATTTTTCTGTGCTTCTCTGTGTCCTTAGTGTTGCTTTTTATAAGTAGAAAAATTTAATTGGATTAGACTTTACACCAATTAACTGGATTAACATTGTTATGCTCGAATTCAAAAGACCACCAGAGACCCAAGATCGATGTAAGCAGCAAAGAGGTGTTTATTGCGAGCTAGCTAGGTCCTCCGCACACACAGCAACTGATGACGCTGAGGCCCTGAGCCCAGGGTTTGCAGCAGTTTTATACACTCTCTGGGGAAGGCAGGGACTTCACATACATCATAGCATCTCTTAGCAAATCATCACACACCGCGGGGAAAGTCATAAAACAACTCTAAAACATGATTAGCACATTCACTGGTGGGAACAAGTTGGGTGAGGGTGATTGGTTAGTAAAAGAGGGGGATTCCTTTTAACTGATTGTTTTAGGCCACGAGGGGAGGACGTGCTGAACTACAGGTTTCCCAACATGTTATCAACCACCATAAACTACTGGAATCCCAGGTATTTCCCTGTCCCATGCTGATTGGTGGTTGCTAGGGGGTTGCTATGGGCCCTCACCTAGCCTGACTGAGTCAGGGACACCTGGTGCTGCAGATCTCTCCTGTTATTTGCAGATAAACAACTCAGCAGGGTGGGTATGTGCCTAGGAGTGCTCTGTGGGTCTTTTCAAGGACAAGGGTCATGCCCCCTTCCTTGGACAGGCTTTGCTCTGAGGTAGAGGCTGGTTTTTCACATTAATCATGTCTTTAAAAATTATATATTTAAATAGATTCACAGTCTGAGGCACTAGGTATTTGGAACCACACTATATGAGACTTGGGGAGGGGACACAATTCAGCTAAAAACATAAACTAGTCTCCTGCTGAAGGCAGACTTCCTGGAAAGGGAATACTGAGTGAAGGTATTTGCACATGTAACATTTTAATAGCTACAACCAGATTACAGCACAGAAGAGCTGCTGAAGTTACATTGCCACAGGAAATCTCTGGTTGTAGCTGCTTCTCTGCAGCCAGGCTTCCCTGGGTGTTGGCATTTAAACAATTATTTTTCTTGGTTAGTCTCTTTTCTCTGTGGCAAATAAATCACACTGTTATATTTTTTTTCCAATTTCCCAACTGTAAATTTGAGTTACCTCAAGTTGGTAACTTGACTTGAGGTACCTCAAGTTGGTAACTCAACTAAATGATTTATCAACCATTTAGATTTTTTTCTTCCCTGAGTCAATTCAGATTTGGAGGCCTGTGTTGTGCTCTCTTGCAATTTTCCCAATGAGGAACCTGGGTTGACATAGCTCTGATACTAAAGACTTCCCTTAACATGAAAACAGGATAAACCATAGTCTCTCAAGTCAGAGGGAACTCTTAGGACATCCTCACTAGGCTCACTGTTTAAAATGGAGAAGCAATAATATTTCTCTATATATCAGTAGCAAACCAGACTGAGAAGCTTAGAAAGAATTTCATGCAGTTCTTCCCTGGCCAGCTCTCAGTTCTGACACAAGCTGCTTGCTGAGAAGCCATTTGATACCTAGAAGCCTGTGTTCTCTCATCTCTACAATTGGAATGTTTTAGAGGTCTCAGGTGGATAATGGCTTCATGGGGGCTCTTGATATAAGTAGGTGCTGTGCTTCCACAGTTGGCAAAACACCTTGAAGTTGTTGTGTAGATACTGCTAAACCATCTCTGACACCATATCAATCATCTTTCAGAAGTTTATAACCTATTCATCATGGGCACTCATGTCCTTCACGTGCCCCAATACAATATTTCAAATCTTCCTGGTCTGACCTCCAGATTCCAATTCTCTGATCTTTCGTGTACTGCCAATAATTATATGTCGTCCTTGGTCTCCTTTTGCACTATGCCATCAACAAAAGAAATGTGCTGCAGTCCCTCTTTGCTTTGAAAACATAGAGCTGGGGCTGGGGATGTGGCTCAAGCGGTAGCGCGCTCGCCTGGCACGCATGCGGCCCGGGTTCAATCCTCAGCACCACATACAAACAAAGATGTTGTGTCCGCCGAAAACTAAAAAATAAATATTAAAAAATTCTCTCTCTCTCTCTCTCCCTCACTCTATCTTTAAAAAAAAAAAAAAGAAAACATAGAGCTTAGTGGTCCTTTACATCCCTCTAGATCAGACTATTCTATAATTTAAAAACCCTGATTAAACATATCATATGTTCCATATCAACCTATATTTTCATTTGTAAAGGGTGTTGAATTAAATTCTAGCTGGTGTTTGCCTTTGAGGTAAACTGAAACATGATTCCATGGAGCCTGGAATGGGAACCCCAAGATAGCAGAGATCTATGAGAATGTTCTGTTTGTGTGGCACTATGTAATATGCAGGACTGCATTTTATATACATATATCACAAAGCCTGCTCTTTTGAATAATTGTCACTTTCCAAGTCTGATGAGAATAAGGAATGTTGCAAGAGTCTTGTGATCTGTTGGAGGTGTTTCGACTTTGGAATCAGACACAGCTCATCCTGACTCCCGGCCCACTTGCTTATTAGTTATGAGAGTCTGTCCATAGGAGGAAACATATATTAGCTGTAGCCTGGTCACTAGGTATAAACTCAAACTGCTAAATATGTTTGAATTTGATTTATTTAAACAATAGAGTCAAGACTGCTGCAGATTACAGGCTATGGGTTCCTAACCTCCTGTGACCCCATCTTCCTTTTCTTGCTGTCCAATACCTGCAATGGGAAGAACCTGAGACCAGTATGAAGTGGGAAAGAATGATCTACTTTTGGACACTTCCTGGTTGGAGCTTCCTGCTCCCACTCAGGGCATTGTTTCTTCTAATTTTGGGGCTTGAGGAGAAACATTAGTGGGAAACTGTACCGCTCAACTCTAGCATATAAAGAGATAGACCATGCCCATAAAGTCCCTGATATTAGGGGAATTAGGGGACCCATAGCTCTCAAATCTGGAATGTGGTTCCTGTGAACTGAGATATTATGGAAAGAGTCAAACTTGAGGATGTAGTTCCAAAAGCACACATACTTCATTAGTAGTATTCTATTAGGTTAGTCACAGAAAGATAATATTCTGGATATTCTGAATTATGTTATTATATCAATTTCAACTGTCATTTTTAACATTATTAATGTGAATACTAGAAATATTTAAATTACCCTTGTGCCTTACATGTTGTTTTCATTGGACATTGTTATTTTAGGGGGTTTCTTCCCAGTTCAAAGTTCAATCTGTCTCCTAACAAGAACAAAGGGCAGAAAAGTTAAAAGACATTTTATAGTAATTGTCATTGCATTATTTTCATTCATGAATAATATACAGGCATATATAATCCAGAAACTGAAATGACTTTACTTGCAAGGTTAGATGCAAATGTTCTGCTGGTTGGTCGAGATTCTACTTTTGAAGGAAATTTTGCCATAAAATAGCAGCAGCCTGAGGCTCTGAGGTCTAATTACCAGACTTCAAAAGGAAAAAGAAAAAAAAAAAACTGCAACCAAGAATCTGTCATTTTGGCCTTATTCGTGACTGGATTGGGTATTATTTCCTTTACTCAAAAAGAAGGTTATTGGGCTCAGACTCAAGGGACCCTCAGGCCTGAAGCCCTGTCCGTCCAGGAGCACTGAGTGAGAACGGTCCAATCCTGTGTGCAGCCAGGGAGGAGGGGGCGGGCTTTCGCAATGGGGTCCTCTGCCCGGTGTCCGAGTCACTTCCGGTTTGCAGCTAGCAGCTGGGAGCCGCTCAGACACCCCACAGGAGCACCTGCAGGAGGGGCGCTCTGCCCTAGCAAGCGGCTTGAGAAACCGCAGGCCCCCTGACTGAGGTCAGCGTTGCAGGAAACCCCGAGGCCAGGGCTTCAGGGCAGGATCCTTCCCCTGGGGACGGAGATCCTTCCAGACTGCCTCCCGCCGGCTTCCTCCGAGTGAGTGGCTCCTGGAGGTCGCGAAACCTGCTCCGCTGTGGGACCGGAGGAGGCGCCCTGGATCGGCCGTCCTCGTTCCCCTGACGGAGGGGCCGCGTCCCGGAGTCCGCCATCTCTGCCGTTGTCTCCAGGCTTCGCTCTCCAGCTTCGGAGTCCGGGTTGTCTGCTGTGCAGGTCTGAAGACCCTTAGGGAGCAGCCTGGCTCCTGAGCTCCAGGGAATGGTGAGTGGGCAGGGGCGCCTGGAGCTGGGCCGGGAGGCTGGGCCGGGAGGCTGGGGAGGGAGGCTGGGGCGGGACAGGAGCTGGCAGACGGCACCGGCAGTCTCTGGAGCCGGCAGGCCCGAGCCCCCAGTCCCCCTGGCCTCCTAGGTGGGGACGTGTCCCACTGGCCTCCTAGGTGGGGAGGTGTCCCACTGGCCTCCTAGGTGGGGACGTGTCCCACTGGCCTCCTAGGTGGGGAGGTGTCCCCCCGGCCTCCTAGGTGGGGAGGTGTCCCACTGGCCTCCTAGGTGGGGACGTGTCCCCCCGGCCTCCTAGGTGGGGAGGTGTCCCACTGGCCTCCTAGGTGGGGACGTGTCCCACTGGCCTCCTAGGTGGGGAGGTGTCCCACGGGCCTCCTAGGTGGGGACATGTCAGTGGCACCTTCTCATCCTCTCTGGGCGTCCGCAGCCCCTGCCTTAGTACTCTCTGGCTGGTGTGCGCCTGCCACCCAGACTCTTGGCGACGCTGGTGATTGACGGTGGGAGGGTTGTCATAACCACATCTCCACGTTTTCCTGCAGCAGAGAAGCGCCGGTCCACAGGGACCTCGCTTTTCTTCCTGAGCTAGCTCGTTTTCATTTTTTTTTTTTTTTAAGTTACCGAAAGTTGGGGATATTATACTAGTGAGCTATATCCCTGATACTATTTATTGATTGATTGATTTATTGGGACAGGTCTAGCTAAGTTGCTGAGATTGGCCTTTTTATGGTTTGATTTATCTAGACTTTTTCTATTGTAATTAAGTATAAATTTTTACATTATATGGATTCATATATTGATTTTGCTTTCATTGTGATTCCTTGGTATTATGGTAATATAGTATAGTTTTATAATATACATGAATGTCAGGTAATGATAAGTACTTATTTTACTCTTATAATTGAAAAATTGTCATCTTTATAATGATGAGTTTTATCATGTACACATGGATGTGCAATTGAGTCTCTGATGTGGTTCTGATGACTTTTGTTTTCTCATAAGTTCTACATACCTGAAGTCCTATCTGAGCACATATGTACCAGCATTCCAGCACCTTCCCAGATGGTGGGGGATTGTGGAGTGGAATGATCATCCAAATCTCAACTCCATGTATTGTTTTCCTGCACGAGGGGAGTGTTTTCTGTAGGGGGTCTCAGTTTTTCTTTCCTGATGAGCTTGCTTTTCTTTCTTTTTTGGGAGGATGGTATTACTGTGGATTGAACCCAGAGGTTCTTTATCATTGAGCTACATCCCTGGTACTTTTTTATTTTTCTTTTTTTATTTTGAGTCAGTTGCTGAGTATGGTCTTGAACTTGTTTCCCAGTCTCCTGAGTTGCTGGGATTACAGTTGAGTTCCATTCTGCCTGTGTCCTCCTGAATGATCTCAATGTATGGAAACAAAATGTCAAATCCAGAACCCTGTCTCCCAGCCTAAACCTTTATGTAGATGTCGACAAAATCTTAAAATTTCAGCTACCTCTCCACATTCCCAATGATAACTTCCCCTCTCCTCAATATTATCAATTATTTTTCCCATATTACATTTCAAATGAGCACAGTATTTTTTAATTGTTTTACCAAGAACTGGATGGAATTTTCTTTCTTTTTTTTTAAAGAGAGAGAGAGAGAGAGAGAGTTTTCCTAATATTCATTTTTTTTTTTTTTTTTTTAGTTCTCAGCGGACACAACGTCTTTATTTGTATGTGGTGCTGAGGATTGAACCCAGTGCTGCGCACATGCCAGGCGAGCGTGCTACCGCTTGAGCTACCTCCCCAGCCCATGGATGGAATTTTCTTAAAGGATTTCTGTTTTGTTTTGTTTTTGGCTGGGTTTAATGGCACTTGCCTGTAATTCCAGAGACTCAGGTGGCTAAGGCAGGAAGATTGCGATTTTAAGGTCAACATCAGGAATTTAGGGAGACCATGGGCAATTTAGAAAGACGTGTCTTTAAATTCTAAAACAAGGGCTGTGTATGTAGCTCATATTTAACATGCCCCTGTGTCAAATCCCAGTACTATAGAAAGAATCAAAAGCAAAGGTTTTTGTTGTTGTTGTTTATGAGCATTTCCCATGATAGAAAAGTAGAGAAGAATCACTTGACCTTTGCAATAATATGTTTGTATTCTCCCTTTGTCTCTCAAGGCCAGACAGCCTGTCAGAATGTCTTTGTGCTGAGTGTCCCCTTTGAGGAATTTATGCCAGAGGGTTCTAATTTCCCCTTCTGGTATTTTCCTGGAACTGTCTGATATGAGGATCCCTCAGCTAACACCTCTAATGTCTCCTGAGAGTCCAGTGAATATGAGTACCTGGGTCTCATCTTGTGAGCGAGCAGTCTAAATTTAGGGAACATACTTTCTCGGGGAAGTAGCTGAGTGCTCTAAAACTGGGAGAAATCCCCCGGTGTACCCTGCATCCAGAAGGCACTTTAGTTGTTTCCTTCTCTTGGCTACTGTGAATACTGCTCCAGTGAAGATGAGAATGCAACCAATTTACAGTCCCACCAGCAATGTGTGAGTGTACCTTTTCCCCTGCATCCTCACCAGCACTTGTTGTTGTTCATAATGGCTGCCATTCTTACTGGAGTGAGATGGTATCTTAGAATAGCTATCTAACATTTATCTAACATACTGACTTCAACTACTGTGGAAATGCACCCAGAATTATTATTATTGTGTTAGATTTTAAAGAACTTTCAACTTCCCATGCTTTTTTTTTTTTTTTAAATGGCTCCACTAAATTCATATTCTGGCACACAAGCCTTACCAGTGATCTGTGCCTTACAAGTGTTGCTTTCTTCCAAATTCATATAATTGGAGTACTAGTTATTCTTCAACTTTTTCATATTAGCCATTTTCTGTAGCTGTGCTCAGGCTGCAGAAGGTTTTTTTATTATTATTATTTGTTTAAATTAGTTACATTTGAGAGTACAATGACCTTGACATATCATACATTTGAATCAGATGGGATATAATATCTCATTTTTCTGAGTGTACGGGTTGCAGAATCACATTGGTCATGCATTCACATACATACACACAGTAATAATAATGTCTATTTCATCCTACTGTCCTTCCTATCCTCCCATCTCCTCCCCTCCCCTCCCATCACTTCTCTTTACCTAATCTAAGGTAACACTATTTTTTTTTCCCTCACATCTTCATACATGTATTCTGTATAACGAAGGGGGTCTCCTTCCCTCTCCCATGCAATTCCCCTTCTCCCTCCCTTTCCCTCCCACCTCTTCCTTATCTAGAGGTAATCTTCTTCACATGCTCTTCCTCCCTACCCCATTTTGAGTCACCCCCCTTATATCAGAGAAGACATTCAGCATTTGTTTTTTGGGATTGGCTAACTTCACTTAGCATAATCTGCTCTAATGCCATCCATTTCCCTGCAAATGCCATGATCTTGTTATTTTTTAGTGCTGAGTCATATTCCATTGTGTATAAATGCCACATTTTTAAAAATCTATTCATCCATTGAAGGGCATCTAGGTTGGCTCCTCTGACTAGCTATTGTGAATTGTGCTGCTATAAACAATGATGTGGCTGTGTCCATGTAGTATGCTGCTTTTAGGTCCTTTGGGTATAGTGTGAGAAGAGGAACAGCTGGTCAAATGGTGGTTCCATTCCCAGCTTTCCAAGGAATCTCCATACTGCTTTCCAAATTGGCTGCACCAATTTACAGTCCCACCGGCAATGTGTGAGTGTACCTTTTTCCCTGCATCCTCACCAGCACTTGTTGTTGTTCATAATGGCTGCCATTCTTACTGGAGTGAGATGGTATCTTAGAATAGCTTTAATTTGCATTTCTCTGACTGTAGAGATGGTGAGCATTTTTACATATATTTGTTGACTGATTGTATATCCTCTTCTGAGAAGTTTCGGTTCAGATCCTTGGTCCATTTGTTGATTGGGTTATTTATTTTTTTTGGTGTTTAGCTTTTTGAGTTCTTTGTATACCCTAGAGATTAGAGCTCTATCTGATGTGTGAGGGATAAAAATTTGTTCCCAGGATGTAGGCTCCCTATTCACCTCACATATTATTTCTCTTGCTGAGAAAAAACTTTTTTGTATGAATTCATCCCATTTGTTGATTCTTGGTTTTAATTCTTGTGCTATAGGTGTCTTATTAAGGATATTGGGGCCTAATCCCACGTGATGGAGATTAGGGCCAACTTTTTCTTCTATTAGATGCAGAGTCTCTGGTTTGATTTCTAGATCCTTTGATCCATTTTGAGTTGAGTTTTGTGCATGGTGAGAGATAGGGATTCAATTTCATTTTGTTGCATATGGATTTCCAGTTTTCCCAGCACCATTTGTAGAAGATGCTATCCTTTCTCCAGTGCATGCTTTTAGCACCTTTGTCTAATATAAGGTAGTTGTAGTTTTGTGGGTTAGTCTCTGTGCCCTCTATTCTGTACCATTGGTCTATCAGTCTGTTTTGGTGCCAATACCATGCTGTTTTTGTTACTATTGCTCTGTAGTATAGTTTAAGATCTGGTATAGTGATGCCCCCTGCTTCACTCTTCCTGCTAAGGATTTCTTTAGCTATTCTGGGTCTTTTATTTTTCCAGATGAATTTCATAATTGCTCTTTCTATTTCTGTGAGGAATGCCATTGGGATTTTGATTGGAATCGCATTGAATCTGCTACAGAAGGTTTTATAGTTGATTGCTGCACTAAATTCCTGATGCAAGTTTGTTAGAATCCAGGCTGTCGTATACTCACTGAAAGAAAGGTGATGTAAACCTATTTTAGAAATAAATGGGGATCTGTACTTTTAATCTTTTTCTTTTCTCACTCCTGGTGGATGCTTGTACACCAATGTGAAGCCACTCCTTTGTGATCTAGGCAGACATGCACACACACAGTTGCCATTGCTCCCAAAGCTTGAAGGTTTAGGATATAATACATTGAATGGAAAAAGTTGAAATTGTGACAAGTTCCTTAAAGAATTGTTAGGCTTGGAGTTATTAGTGAGGTGAGCAAGGGGGAAGGGCTCAGGAAGTGCTGAACTACCACCTGGGCTGCCAGTGGTCGAATAAATTTCCCCTGTAAACCCTTTGGTGCTGGCTAGATAAAAGCTCAGCTGTTAGCAACAGAGTTTGCAGAGTATGCTGGCAAATCCCTTTTAGGGATAAACCAGGACCCTTGAGATTTAACTCCTCCCCTGAGATTCGGGAATTCTGTCTAGTTAAGTGGCACATTGCTCAAGGCAGGCTAATGCCCAAGTATACTCCAACTTTTTCTACTCATCTGATGGTAAATATTTTTTTTTTTTCAGTTGTCCAATGTATGTGCCTATAACTTTAAGAGGGAATCAAAACATGAGTAGATAATTTATTTGGTGTATCCATGAATGGAGGGAGAGTCAGGAGGCTCATATTATGGTGTATTTTTAAAATTATCTCTCTTACTATCTGCTTTTTAATATTTATTTTTTAGTTTTAGGAGGACACAATATCTTTTACCTTGCAACATCAGGCTTGACAAGTCCAATCACTTAACATCTCTGTGAATATTAGTTTTTTTTGTGTGTTTGCTGTTTGTTTGTTTGTTTCTTTAGCATCTTTAAGTAGTATTGCTTTATACTTATATTTTATGTTTGTCATTGGAATGTTTTCTTCTTTGTGAAATCTTTTGAAGTTTCTCATCTGTGCTCTACTCTGTTGAGATGTATTTTGGCTCCAACAAAATGTATATTCATATATTTTGCACTATAAACACTTTATTAGAAATGGTCACTAAAAACATCTCCCACTTTAGATCTTACCTTTGAACATTGGAGATACTTACTTAAAATGACAGAAGTAAAATTCACAGAGGTGAAGTCCTAGAAATTACAGGGTAGCATCTTGGAAAGGAGGAAGTAACACAATCAAGATAACTGAAGTGGATATAAACTCCCAGAGTTTCTAGGTAAATACTAGGGCCCATAAACACTATGGTGAGATGACCGGAAACATGCACAAAGGGTGATCCAAGGCTACATGCAACTGGGTGATTTTCCAGGGGTCTAATCAAAAGTATTGGTCATACCTGCTGTCTAAAAGGGTTGTGTCCTCAGCTCTACTTCTTTGGTTTGACTCTGTTCCAGGAGATTTTGTGGATGTGGATTTCTCTAAATTTTCTCTTAAATATTTTGGAGGCAGTTTTCTACGGAGCTCTGTCCCCATCTCACTATATATTGTGGATCTTTCTCCTGTCTTGCTTCAGTTTTCAGATCTAGGGTCCCCTGTTTTTTCTTCTTTTTCCTGTGCTTGGAGCTGCATTTTCTGAAACACTGGCAAATATTGTTTGCAAGGATAAGCTTATAGGTAATCTGTCATCTTCTGTGCTGTGAGGATAGCTGCTGATGTGCCATCATGTTCTATGTAGGGTGGATTTGTCTATCTTACTTTTGAGGACTATTTAAGCAATTACATTTGTGATCATTCCTTTCAGCAGCAATAGGAAAATTTATTTTCTGTAATTTTAATTAACCATGTGACCAATGGCTAATGTGATAAATGTTAAAGCTAAGTAGTATTTGTCAAAGCTGTGCCAATCTTTAGCAAATTATGATTGAAGATTACTATCTTTTGTTGTTGTTGTAGATGGACACAATATCTTTATTTATTTATTTATATGTGGTGCTGAGGATTGAACCCAGTGCCTCACTCATGTGAGGCAAGTGCCCTAGCACTGAACTGCAACCCCAGCCCAAAGATGATTATCCCATTGTCAAAAACAACAGTACTTTGGTCAGAGAACTTCTTCAATCTGGAGAATTAATATCCTGTCCTTCTTTCCTTAGTTTCAGCTTCTTTGAAATGTTAACTATGTGTTGTGCTCTGGGGAACATTTCCTTCTTTGGTTTAATTATGTCTCATCATTTATGTATAATAAACATTCTAAAGTTAAATGTGACTTTTTTATTTGCAATGATCTACATAAGTGGAGGTTCAATGCTGACATAAATTTCCTGATAACATTTGTTTTTAGTTTTGGAGGTGGGTGGATTTTATTTCTAATTCTATATTTTACTAGATTGAGATAAGGGGAGTTTGATGGCCAGTTTTTCTATTATCTTTTGTGTCTGATAACATATTTATGGAAGTTTGTAGTTTAATTCTCTTGATTTATGACTTATATGAACTAGACTTTTGCTGAGATTCTCGCCAGTATCTTTGACTTTGTCAAACTGAAAGTGTTGCAACTTGCTTATATCTCTTGGTATCTCAGTTTATTTTAAAGTGGATATTTTCAAAGATAGGAATTTACTATCAGAAGCTATAAGTGAGCTTATAAAAGAAGATACAAGATCAATCAGTTGTCTATCTACATAAGAAAATGAATATTAAAATGTGAAATTAAGATAATTCTAGTGAAAATAATATCAAAAGCAAATATTTAGAGACAATATTTAGAAAGATGTGAAACATTGAACATTGAGAACTAGAACACCTGGCTTGTTTATAGAAGATCTAGCATCATCCCTCAGCCCCCTCCTTGTTTTATCTCTGTGGTAATGAAATAGGGCCTAGGTGTTTGACCAGTGTGCTGTATTGTAAAGATGACCTTAGGCCTTGGCCTGAGCAACTCCATTTTAAAACTCCACTTTGAAACCTGAAGTCTCTCCAGGCATGCCTTTGTAGCCCTCCAATATGATCATCATGAACAAGTCACTTCTTCCCACCCTGACAAGCTCAGAGTGAAGTCTCGTCATGTTGCCCCACCCCACCATAAAGGGGAGAGGCAAGAATATCTGGGTGGGGACCACCAGACCAGTTGCTTTAACCTCTGGGCAAATGACATCACTGAGAAATCCAGTGGCAGCTGATAGGGATTGGAAGGGTGGTCAGAAGCCCCAAAATTTAGTATAAATGAAGGAGCAAATGAACAGACATTCAGCCAGCTGACAATGGTGCCCTCATGCTGGAGAGCCTGATGAGGACCTGGACTGACATCCTAACTCTTCTCATCTTTTCCTGATCCTCTGCATCTTCTTCACTGCTCTCAAACTGTACAGCCACATCTTGACCCTGGTGAGAAGTGCAGCTTCTCCCTGTGACCCCCTCTTCAACCAGCTGTCAGCTCCACCTCAGGAGAAGCCTGCCTTGGTTCCTGACCAGATCACCACAGTCTGAGTGAGTGGGCATCTGCTGGACTTAGAGCCTAAGGCTTGAGACTGTAGAACTGGCACTTGAGCTTAGCATGCAGAGGGAATGTCTGTCATGATTAAGAATGTTTACAGTGATTAGAATTATTCTAGAATTATTTGCTGTGGCTTGATTATATCTATTGCAGTGCCTAGCACTAAGGATTGTCATTTTATTGATTAAGAACCTATAGAGTGAGATTGTATTGAGTGATATGAGTGATTAAAGCATTGAAAGAAGCATGTGGACATTTTATATATGAATGTCAGCGGAGTGCATTACAATTCTTATTACACATAGAGAGCACAATTTTTCATATCAATTTTTCATATCTCATATATTCAAAGTATATTCACATCAATTTGTGTCTTTATTCCTGTACTTTGTTTTTTTTTTATAATCTGATATTAATCATCAGATTATTTTTTTTAGAGAGAGAGAGAGAGAGAGAGAGAGAGAATTTCAATATTTATTTTTCAGTTTTCGGCGGACACAACGTCTTTGTATGTGGTGCTGAGGATCGAACCCGGGCCGCACGCATGCCAGGTGAGCGCGCTACCTCTTGAGCCACATCCCCAGCCCCTATTCCTGTACTTTGGATACTTGTACTTTGGATAATAATGATCATCACATTCCACCATCATTAATAACACCATGCCCCCTCCCTTCCCCCTAAGTCTTCTGCTCTACCTAGAGTTCGTCTATTCCTCCCATGCTCCCCCTCCTTATCCCACTATGAGTCAGCCTCCTTATATCACAGAAAATATTCAGTGTTTTTGGTTTTTTTGGAGGGGATTGGCTAACTTAGCATTATCTTTTCTAACTCCATCCATTTACCTGCAGATGCCATGATTTTATTCTCTTTATTGTTGAATAATAATCCATTGTGTATATATGCCACATTTTTAAAATTTATTCATCTATTGCAGGGCATCTAAGTTGGTTCCACAGTTTAGCTATTATGAATTGTGCTGCTATAAACATTGATGTGGCTATATCCCTATAGTATGCTATTTTTAAGTCCTTTTGATGTAGACCAAGGAGAGGAATAGCTGGGTCAAATGGTGGTTCCATTCCTAATTTTCCAAGAAATCTCCATACTGCTTTCTATATTGGCTGCACCAATTTGGAGTTCCACCAGTAGTGTATGAGTGTACCTTTTTTTCCCATATCCTTGCCAACACTTGTTGTTGTTTGTCTTCATAATATCTGCCATTCTGACAGGAGTGAGATGAAATCTTAGAGTGATTTTGATTTGCATTTCTCTAGTTGCTAGCGATGATGAACATTTTTTCATTATTTGTTGATTGATTGTATATCATCTTCTGAGAAGTGTATGTTCAGGTCCTTGGCCCATTTATTGAGGTTTTTTTTTTTTGGTGTTTAGCTTTTTGAGTTTTTTATATACCTAGAAATTAGTGCTCTATCTGATGTGTGAGGGATAAAGATTTGCTCCCAAGATGTAGGCTCTCTATTCACTTCACAAATTGTTTCTTTTGCTGAGAAGAAACTTTTTAGTTTGAGTCTATTCCATTTATTGACTTTTGATTTTAATTTTTGCACTATAGGAGTCTTATTAAGGAAGTTGGGGCCTAATCCCACAAATTAGGGCCGAATTTGTCTTCTATAAGACGCAGGGTCTCTGGTTTTATTTCTAAACTCTTAATCCCTTTTGAGTTGAGTTTTGTGCATGGTGAGAGGTGTTTAATTTTATTTTGTTGCATATGGATTTCCAGTTTTCCCAGTACCATTTGTTCAAGAGGCTATCTTTTCTCCAATGCATGTTTTTGGCAACTTTGTCTAATATAAGGAAATTGTAATTTTGTGGGTTAGTCTCTGTGTCCTCTATTTTGTACCATTGGTCTACCAGTCTGTTTTGGTGCCAATGCCGTGCTGCTTTTGATACTATTGCTCTATAGTATAGTTTAAAGTCTGGTATAGTGATGCCCCCTGCTTCACTCTTCCTGCTAAGGATTGCTTTAGCTATTTTGGGTCTCTTATTTTTCCAGATGAATTTCATGACTGCTTTTTCTATTTCTATGAGAAATGTCATTGGAATTTTGATCAGAATTGCATTAAATCTGTATAATGCTTTTGGAAGTATGTTCATTTTGATAATATTAATTCTGCCTACCCAAGAGCAAGATAGATTTTTTCATCTTCTAAGGTGTTCTTTGGGGTTCTGTAATTTTTATTATATAGATTCTTCATCTCTTTCATTAAGTTGATTCCCAAGGTTTTTTTTTTTTTTTTTTTTTTTTAATGCTATTGAAAATGGGGTAGTTTTTCTCATTTCCCTTTCTGAGGATTTGTCACTGATATATAGAAATGCCTTTGATTTATGGGTGTTGATTTTTATATCCTGCTACTTTGCTGAATTCATTTACTAGTTCTAGAAGTTTTTTGGGTCTTCTAGGTATAGAATTATATCATCAGCAAATAGTGCCAATTTGAGTTTTTCTTTTTCTATGTGTATCCCTTTAATTTCTTTTGTCTGTCTAATTGCCCTGGCCAGTGTTTCAAGAACTATGTTAAATAGAAGTGGTAAAAGAGGGCATCCCTGTCTTTTGCCAATTTTTAGAGGTTAATGCCTTCAATTTTTCTTCATTTAGAATGATGCTGGCCTGGGGCTTAGCATAGATAGCCTTTATGATGTTGAGATATGTTCCTGTTATATCCCTAGTTTTTCTAATGTTTTGAACAAAGAGGAGTGCTGTATTTTGTCAAATGCTTTTTCTGCATCTATTGAGATGATCATATGATTCTTATATTTAAGTCTATTGATGTGATGAATTACATTTATTGATTTCTGTATTGAGAAAACAGCCTTTACCTCAGAGCAAAGCCTGTCCAAGGAAGGGGGCGTCGTGACCCCTTGTCCTTGGAAAGATCCACAAAGCACTCCTAGGCACATACCCACCCTGCTGAGTTGTTTATCTACAAATAACAGGAGAGATCTGTGGAGCCAGGTGGCCCTGACTCAGTCAGGCTAGATGAGGACCCATAGCAACCCCCTAGCAACCACCAATCAGCATGAGACAGGGAAAATACCTGGGATGTCAAATGACCCTCCCAGTAGTTTATGGTGGTTGATAACATGTTGGGAAACCACGTAATTCAGCACATAATCCCTTGTGGCCTAAACCAATCAGTTCAAATGAATCCCCCTCTTATATTAACCAATCACTCTTACCCTATTTGTTCCCGCCAGTGAATGTGCTAATCATGTTTTAGAGTTGTTTTATGATTTTCCTGCAGTGTGTGATGATTTGCTAAGAGATGCTATGATGTATATGAAGTCCCTGCCTTCCCCAAAGAGTATATAAAACTGCTGCAAACCCTGGGCTCAGGGGCCTCTCAGTGTCACCAGTTGCTGTGCGTGCACGGAGGACTGAGCTAGCTTGCAATAAACGCTTCTTTGCTGCTTACATCGATCTTGGTCTCTGGTATTTTGGGGGTCCCGAATTCAAGCATAACAGTATGTTGAACCAACCTTGCATCCCTGGGATGAATCCCAGTTGATCATGGTGCACTATCTTTTTGATATGTTTTTGTATTTGATTTTCCAGAGTTTTATTGGAATTTTTTGCATCTACGTTCATTAGAGATATTGGTCTGAAGTTTTTTTTTTTTTGATGTATCTTTGCCTGGTTTTAGAATCAGAGTTATGTTGGCCTCATAGAATGAATTTGGAAGTGCTCCCTCTTTTTCTATTTCCTGAAGTAAATTGAAGAGTATTGGTATTAGTTCTTCTTTAAAGGTCTTGTAGAATTTGGCTGTATATCTTTCCAGTCCTGGGCTTTTCTTGGTTGGTAGACTTTTGATGGCATCTGCTATTTCATCACTTGAAATTGATCTTTTTAAATTGTGTATATCATCCTGATTTAATTTGGGTAAATTATATGACTCTAGAAATTTGTTGATTCCTTCAATATTTTCTATTTTATTGGAGTACAGGTTTTCAAAATAATTTCTAATTATCTTCTGTATTTCTATAGTGTCTGTTGTGATATTTCCTTTTTCATCATGTATGTTAGTGATTTGAGTTTTCTCTCTCCTTCTCTTCATTGGCATGGCTAAGGGTCTGCCTGTTTTATTTATTTTTTCCAAAAACCAAGTTTTTGTTCTGTCAATTTTTTTTTTTTTTTTTTTAGTTTCAATTTCATTGATTTCAGCTCTGATTTTTAATTATTTCCTGTCTTCTGCTGCTTTTGGTACTGATTTGTTCTTCTTTTTCTAGGACTCTGAGATGTAATGTTGAGTCATTTATTTTTCTTCTTTTAAGAAATGAACTTCATGCAATGAACTTTCCTCTTAGAACTGCTTTCATAGTGTCCCAGAGATTTCAATATATTGTATCTGTGTTCTCATTTACCTCTAAAAATTTTTTAATCTCCTCCTTGATGTCTTTGTTCATTCAGTAGCATATTATTTAGTCTCCAGGTGTTGGAGTAGATTTTATTTCTTATTTTATTATTGATTTCTAATTTTATTCCATTATGATCTGATAGAATGCAGGGTAGCAGGGACACAGCCACATGAATGTTTATAGCAGCACAATTCACAATAGCTAAACTGTGGAGCCAACCTAGATGTCCTTCAGTGGGTGAATGGATAAAAAAAAAAAGTGACATTTATACACAATAGAATATTACTCAGCACTAGAAAAGAATAAGATCATGGCATTTGCAGGGAAATGGATGGCATTAGAGAAGATAATGCTAAATGAAATTGGCCAATTCCAAAAAAAAATGCTGAATGTCTTCTCTGATATAAGAGGGTGACTCAAAATGGGGTTGGGAGGGAGAGCAAAGGAGGAAGATTACCTCTAGATAGGGAATAGGGGTAGGAGGGAAAGAGGGGGAGAAGGGGAAGAGCATGGATTGTGGAAGGAGACCGTCATCATTATACAAAATACATGTATGAAGAAGTGAATTTCGGGGCTGGGGATGTGGCTCAAGTGGTAGCACGCTCGCCTGGCATGCATGCGGCCCGGGTTCGATCCTCAGCACCACATACAAACAAAGATGTTGTGTCCGCCGAAAACTAAATAAATAAATAAATAAATATTTAAAAAAAAAAAAAAAAAAAAAAAAAAAAAAGAAGTGAATTTGGCATCAACATACCTTATATACAAACAGAGATATGATAAATTGTGGTATAAAGGTGTATTAAGAATTGTAATGCAAAAAAAAAGAGAGAGAGAGCTCACGTATAATGGCATAATTTGGTGTGAACATACTTTATATATACAGAGTTATGAAAAATTGTGCTGTGAATGGATAATTATGATTGTAATGCATTCCACTATTGTCATGTATGTAAGAAATAAAAATAAATAAATAAGAATGAAGGGTAGTATCTCTACTTTTTTATGTTTGCTAATAGTTGCTTTGTGGCATATTATATGATCCGTTTTAAAGAAAGATCCATGTGCTGCTGAGAAGAAAGTGTATTCTCTTGTTGAAGGATGAAATTTTCTATATATGTCAGTAAGTCTAAGTTATGGATTGTATTATTGAGTTTTATAGTTTCTTTGTTCAGATTTTGTTTGGAGGATCTATCTAGTGATGAAATAGGTGTGTTAAAGTCACCCAAATTATTGTTTTATGATCTGTTTGACTCTTGAACTTGAGAAGAATTTGTTTGATGAACATAGATGCTCCATTGTTTGGGGCATATATATTTATAATTGTTAAGTCTTTGTTGGTGTATGGTTCCCTTGAGCAGTATGTAGTGTCCTTCTTTATCCTTTTTTTTTTTTTTTTACTTTAGTTTGAAGTCTGCTTTATTTGCTAATAAGGATAGAAACCCCTGCTTGCTTCTACAGTCCAAGTGAGTGGTGTGATTTTTCCTTGAAGTCTGCTTTATTTGATATGAGGATAGAAACCCTCTGCTTGCTTCCACAGTCCAAGTGAGTGGTATGATTTTTCCCAACCCTTCACCTTCAGTCTGTGAATATCTTTTTCTATGAGATAAGTCTCTTGGAAGTAGTATATTGTTGGGTCTTTTTTTTTTTTTAATCCAATCTGTTAGTCTATGTCTTTTGATTGGTGAGTTCAGGCCATTAACATTCAGAGTTATTATTGAGACATTATTTATATTCCCAGCCATTTTTGTTTATTTTTGGTGTTTAATGTGACTTGGTTTCTCCTCTGATTAGATTTTTCTTTAGTGTAATCCCTCCCTCTGCTAATTTTCATCATTTGTTTTTTTATTTCCTCTTTTTGGAATATTTTGATGAGGATGTTCTGTAGTGTAGGCTTTCTAGTTGTAAATTCTTTTATCTTGTGTTTATCATGGAAAGTTTTTACTTCATCATCAAATCTAAAGCTTTCTTTTACTTGATATAAGCTTCTTGGTTGGCATTCATTTTCTTTCAGAGCTTGATATATTTTGTTCCATGATCTCCTGGTTTTGAGGGTCTGGGTTGAAAAATCTGCTAGATATGAATTGGTCTCCCCCTCTGTGTGATCTGATTCCTCTCTCGCAGCTTTTAAGATTCTATCCTTATTCTGTATGCTAGGCATTTTCATTATAATGTGCCTTGGTGTTGATCTGTTGTAATTTTGTACATTTGGTGTCCTGTAAGCCTCTTGTATTTGGTTTTCCAATTCATTCTTTTTTTTTTTTTTTTTAATATTTATTTAGTTAGTTAGTTATCGGCAGACACAACATCTTTGTTGGTATGTGGTGCTGAGGATCGAACCCGGGCCGCACGCATGCCAGACGAGGGCGCTACCGCTTGAGCCACATCCCCAGCCCCCAATTCATTCTTTATGCTTGGGAAATTTTCTGATATTAGCTCATTTAAGAGATTGTGCATTCTTTTGGTTGGAAACTCTGTGCCTTCCTCTATCCCAATAACTCTTAGATTTAGTCTTTTGATGCTGTCCCATAATTCTTGGATGTTCTGTTCATAGTTTCTTACTATCTTACTGTGTGATCAACTTTATTATTTTCCAGATTGTATACTTTGTCTTTATTATCTGACATTCTGTCTTCCAAGTGATCTAGTCTGTTGGTTATGCTTTCTATTGAGTTTTTTATTTGATTTATTGTATCTGTCATTTCAAGGGTTTCTGACTTTTTTTTTTCCAGAGTCTCTGTCTCTTGAAGTAATGTTTTGCTACCTGTATTTGCTCTCTTATCTCATTGTTGGAGTTATCAATTTTTGTTCATTTAGGTCATTCTTTAATGCATAGATCATTTTAATTATGAACCTTCTGAACTCCTTTTCTGAGATTTCATCAACTTATCTGTCTGTGGGTTATGTTATTATAGTGTTACTGCTGTTCACTGGTGAGGAGTCCTTACTTCCCGGATGCTGAAGTATAACACCAGAGAAACATGCCGAGGCAAGTTTAGAGTGGAAAGTTGAAGCTTTATTAAAGGACAGCAGAAAAAACTTCTCCCCAGAGGAACTAGGGGACCCAAGAGGTGGAATCCATGGAAGGGGGAGGTCTTTCCTTTTTTATAGCTATGGTTTACTTTCAGATTTCCCGCATTCCTGTCCTTTGTTCTGTTATCTTGCAGTGATGAAATGTAGTGGGGAGACCTGAAAGGTGAGGGACAGAGGGGCCTAGGAGTAATCTGGGCAGGACCAGCTTTTGGATTAGCATCTCTTTGTTTGCTGGGAGCTGCTTCATTAACATTTCCTTGGGATGGGCTCCGGGCCTTGGGGACTTTTTCAATTCTCCTTTTCCTGGACTCCATTCTCAATATGCCTTCATTCTTGATTTTTCTCAATATTAGACCAGATTTACCTAACTACACTAACTACCTATCTTTAAATCTGGCTTCAGTAGTGTCCTAGTTTGTTTGGGGCACTTTCCTCTCTTGTTTTTTCATGTTGTCTATGTGTCTTTCTTTCTTGTAGTGTAGATCTGAGATATTATAGTTTCTTCCCTATATTCTTGTAGTACCCATGTAGATTATCTGTACCTCACCTTGATGTTGGGCTTCCAGACACTACTGGTGTCCCTCAATGAATGCTATTGCATCCTGGATCTGGGTCCTACACCAGTTGGTGTGGGTGGATCTGGGCTGCTGGGCTTGACCTCCCTTGGTGGTCTGCTGGTCAGAAGGGGCAGTCCTGCGCCCGAGGCTAGGTTCTGGTGGGTGTCTGCCCCTCAGCTGGGGGAAGGGTGGTGTGCGCCTGGACCTGCACAGGCCGGTGTGGATGGATCTGGACCACTGGGCTTGACCTCCCACCAGGCTTGACCTCCCACCAGGCTTGACCTCCCTTGGTGGTCTTCTGGTCGGAAGGGGCAGTCCTCTGGTGGATGTCTGCTGGGGCAGGGGTGGACCAGGCCTGTCATGCGCCTGGGATCTGCATGTACATTCTTTATCTCTCCCCCTCAACTGCATAAGTCACATCTTTGCCCATCCCAATGTATATCATTATCCCTTTTTATTTTATTTTGGAACAGGGTCTTGCTAAATTACTGAGACTGGACTTAAAGTTGTAATCCTCTGCACTCAGCCTTCAAAGTAGCTCTGATTACATGTGTATGTCACCCCTTCTGGCAGGGATTGCATTCTTTTCTTTTAAAAACACACAAAACAAAACAAAAAACAGGGATTGCACCCAGGGTGCTTAAACACTGATTCGCATTACCAGCCCTTTTTATTTTGAGGCAGGCTACCTTTGAATTTGCAATTCTCCTGCCTCTGCCTCTTAAACCATGGGGATTACAGGCATGGATTGCCAGGCAGATTATATTTGCCTTTTATATTATTACAGATTGGTTTAGGATGAAATCTAGACCAGCAAAACTTCCTAAATTACTAAGGTGTCCCTTCAACTTTTGCTACCACTCCCACCAACAACATCCTTTTTTAAAAAGCTGAATGATAAACCAGGTGTGGTGGTACATGCTTTTTGTAATCCCAGGGATTTGGGAGGTTGAGAAAAGAGGTCCATAAGTTTTCTGCTGTTACTGCTGTTGACCGGTGACGAGTCCTTGCTTCCCCAATATTGAAGTGAAAGACCCGCCGATTCCCTGTCCAAGAAAGATGCACGAGGCACTGGCTGCAAAAGCAAGAGGCGATTTATTGATACACAGGCGCCTGCGGGTGCTCAGCGAAACCTCAGCCGGAGCTTCGGTGAACTGGCACACCGGGCTTTGGGGTACAGATCTTTTATAGGGTACAGTGGTCAGTTTCCCTCCTAGCACAGTAACAGGTATCTCATTGGCTCTTTTGAATCCAGCATATAGGTCACTTAAAGGGTAAACTTGTTTTTCACTATAGGTTCCTGGAAAAACCACATAAAAACCATTTGTTATTCATTGTATGGTTTTTCATTGTATGATCCCATTTGCCCAACCGTGCCGGCTCCTTTCCCAACCATCCTGTCCTTTCTTAATTGGTTACACTTAACTGATTTTCTGAAAAATACATCTGACGTCTGTGCAGGTGCGGAAGCAAGCCCTGGTGATTTATTACTGGGCCTAAAGTTATTGGGCTGGGGTCTTTCAGAAGTATAACACCAGAGAAGCACGCCGAGGCAAGGTCAGAGTGGAAATTAGAAGTTTATTAAAGGACAGCAGAAAAGACTTCTCCCAGAGGAAGAAGGGGTCCCAAGAGGTGGAATCCGTGGAAGTGCGGTTGTCTCCCATTTTTATAGTTCCTTCAGTGATGGAATGTAGGTGGGAAGGCCCGAAGGGTGGGACACAGGTGGGCCAAAGAAATAATCTGGGCAGGAAGGACTTCTGAGTCAGCATCTTCAAGTTTGCTGGGGGCTGTTCATTAACACTTCTTTGGGATGGGCTCTGGGCCTTGGGCTTTTCCCAGACTTCATTCCAAGAGTTGTTCAACTTTTCCCAGAATTCATTCTCAACATGGCCTCCATTTTGGATCTTACTTGATATTAGACCTGATTTACCTAACTACACTGACTACCTAACTTTAAATCTGGCTTCAATGCCAACCTCAGCATCCTAGTGAGACCCTGTACATCTTAAAAACTCTGTCTCCAAATAATTTTTAAAAACTAAAAAAAAAAAATTATTATATATGTATGTTTATATATTTGTGAGAATATCCACAGTTAAATATATGTGTGTATACATATTTTTATTCTGCTGTGAACATTTAGGTCACTTTTATGGAATGGCTATTCTGGATATTGTTGTAATTGAGAAACTGATGTGACTCCATTTTTGAAAAAACAGCCTCTACCTCAGAGCAGGGCCTGTCCAAAGGGGGTGGGGGAGGGATGACCCTAGTCCTTAGAAAACCCATTCCTAGACACACAGCTACCCTTCTGAGTCATTTGTCCATATCAGATGTCCTTGACTCAGCAAATGCAAGTTCCTGAAAAGACCAAAAGAATGCTTGAGGCCTAATTCGGACCATAGCAACCACCAATCAGCGTGAGACAGGGAAAATACCTGAAATACCAAGCGGCCTTCCCAGTAGTTTTGGTGATTGATTAGGCAACCCTGCAGGTTAGCTTATACACTCTTGCAACCCCTGGGGCCTAAACCAATCAGTTCCAATGTATCCATCACTTGAACTAACCAATCACCTTTACCCAACTTGTTCCTGCCAGTGAATGTGCTAATCAATGTTAAGAGTTGTTTGCTTTTCCCTACCGTGTGAAATTATTTGCTGTGTGATGTTGTGACGCATAGAGTATCCCCTCAAAACCTATAAAACCTCACTGAAGTAAGGGCCAGCACTCACTCCTTGGGACGGTTGTGAGTCCAGGCTCCAGCTTGCAATAAAGACTCTTGTGTGATTGCATCAGATTCGGCTCCTGGAGGTCTACTGAGGTCCCATGAATCTGGCATTACACAATGAACTTGGTAGAGTATATATTTCTAAAGGTGTATTTCATCTTCTTTAATTACTGTAATGATTAGTACAACTTGAGTAGATTGAGGTATGTCTAGAAAATTGGTGTAGTGTTAGACCAGGATGCAAGAAAAGACCACTGACTCCAATTAAAATCAAAGCAAGCTATTATTTCGACCATCCAGGCTGCCTCTCCCACCCAAAACCATGGGAACAAGACAGCAGCCACAGCTTTTCTGCAGCCCAGCTTTATAGCCCAGAAAGTTACACAAAGAGGGGTTACAGATAACAAAACCCTTGACAAGCAGAACACTAATGGTAGTTTACTTTTTTGCTGGCCCTGACATCAGAATTTATGAAGGTCATTAGAGCCTCAGAAGGGGTCATTATCTGGCCAGGGAAGGCATCACTTAAGTTTCAGAGAGGGCTGCTGTCTGGTCAGAGAGCCAGGCATGGGTGAGTTCAAGGCACGAGCAGGCATTCCAAGCAGGTTCAGAATTTGCAGTAATTTATAGTAAAGCCAAAATTATCTTTTCATGGCTTTGTGGCAAGATGGCTCCCAATTTTAAGAGAAAATCAGGTTGAGTCTATCAGTAGAACACCTGTAAATGTGTCTATTACTGTGTTTCCAGAAGATTGGGTTGGAAATTAGTGGGGAAGACCTGTCATGAATGTGTAGTACCAACCAACAGGTTTATGTTGAAAAAAAGGCAGAAGGGGATCCTATCACTGGCTTGTGATCCAAGCTTCTTGAAAGGGTCCTTTTTTCTGATGTGTCAACTGTGTTAGGACAAACAACACACACAATATGAAGGCTAGAGACAGGAAGCAAACCTCAGATCAGAAAACATTTCTTTATTCAGAATCAATTGGTGGAACCCTGGTGTGACTAATTTTGGGGACAAAAAAGGTGGTTCACTGAAGCAAGAATCTGGGTTATATAGGCTTTGTTTAGGATGGGACAGGAGGGCAGTACCTGGGGTTTATTGTATTGGGGTCCTGTTGATCCATTAGGATGGGAATGGAGGGCAATTCCTGCTGTCCATTTTATTGGGGTCTTGCTGAACCATTAGGTGAGACAGGAATGTGAATAGGAAATTTGCTGGGGCTTATTATATTGGTTTCAGGTGACCCATTAGGTGGGGGATCAGATGCCAGTCAGGTGGAGTTCATTTTCTGTTCCTTCCCTCTGGCTGAATACTGGGATTTTAAATGACAAAAGCTTAGGGAAAATGTGCTTGGACTTATTTTCCATGTCCTTTCACCTGTGAGCATCTGACTTCAGATTTTTTAACTTTTGACTGTGGGCTTGAACCTTTGGCCCCTCAAGTGTCTCTCTAGCCCTTATAGTCTCTTGGACTATAGCTGCTTTATTGACCTCCTTAGATTTCGAGGCTTCCAGTTGCTTGGACTGAACTGTTACAAGTTCCCCAGTTTTCCCAGCCTGCAGGCAGAAGTTTGGGGAATTTTATCAAATAATGATGTGAATCAATCTAATAATCCCCTTCTATGTACACTTATACATTTATATATTTTATTAATTTTATTTTTCTGAAAGACCCTGATATGCATATGCTCAGCAGAATATCTGAGTCATATAGTATATCTTGTTTTTATTTTTTGAAAAATACCCATATTGTTTTCCCTGATACTGTCAGTTTATATTCCTGACAAGTGAATCCAGGAGTCTGCTGTTCTGCACATCCTCTGCAGTACACATAATCTACTATGATTTTGCTAACAGCCTTTTCCCCAGATGCTTGCCATTTCTCTAGATGATGCCCATTCTGACTAGAGGAAGATGAAATCACAGTAGAGTTTTGATTTGCATTTTCCTGGTGGCTAAAGATGTTGAAATATTTTACATAACTGTTGGCCATTTGGACTTCTTTGAGAAGTTTCTGTTTATTTGCCAAATTAATGAATGGATAATTTGTTTTTATTTTCATGTCGAGATTTTAAAAATTCACCATATATTTATATATTAATCATTTGTCAGAGTAATAAATGCCAAAACATTCTCATTCAGTATGTTGTCTCTTCATGCTGTTCATTTTTTCCCCCTTTGCCTTGCAGAAGCATTTTTATTTTGCTCCCATGCTATTTGTTCTTGATATTATTTGCTGAGATATATGAGTATTTTTGAGGTAAAGGCTGCCTACTCCTTAATGTTGTGGTGTTACCCTTAGGTTTTATTCTAGCAATTTTTAAGTTTCTGGGATTAGCCTCAGGCCTTTGATACATTTTGGGTTGACATTTACAAATGGATATCCCATTTTCCCATATAATTGGGTAAAGAGGATTTCTTCTCATCAATGTATACTTGGGAACCTTTATCACTAATTAGATGAAACAAGGTTCATATGTTTGTGTAGCTCCTATTCTGTTTCATTTTTCTCTGTGTCTGTTTTGTTCCAGAACCACACTGGTTTTGTTATTATACCTCTGTAGTATAAATTGAAGTCAGGTATTGTGAGGCCTTCAGTTTACAGAATTCCTTACTTTTCTGGGTCTTTTATTATTCCATGTAATTTTTAGGATTTTTTTCTAGTTATTGAATAATATGGGTATTTTGATGAAGATTGTATTGATTCTGTAGGTGGATTTAGTTAATCTGATGTCTTGATCTAATCTCCAGATGGCTTTAGTTTATTTAATATAGTTAATGTAGGTGGCTTTAGTTTATATGTAGATGACTTTAAGTTTTTTAGTAATTTTTAAGTAATTTTTCTTGTAGAGATCTTTCCTTTCTTTGGTTAGACTTATTAGACTTGTTACTGAGCATTCTTTTTTTTTTTTTTTTTTTTTTTGTACTGGGGACTGAACTCAAGGACACTCAACCATTGAGCCACATCCCTAACCCTATTTTATATTTTTTTATTTAGAGATAGAGTCTCCCTGAGTTGCTTACTGTTGCTAAGGTTGGCTTTCAACTCCTGATCCTCGCTCAGCCTCCGTGTGGCAACATGACTGGCTTACTAAGAATTTTTGTGTTATTTGGAATAAAATGAGTTTTCTGATTTCTTTCCCAATGAACTCATTATTGTGGGCAAAAGCTATTGGTTTTTATATCTTGATTTATTTATTATGCAACTTTGCTGAATTTGTTTATCATCACTAGAAATCTTCTGGTGGAACTTTTAGTATTTTTTAAGTTTAGAATTACATCATCTACAAACAGCGATAATTTGACTCCTTCCTTTTCTATTTGTAACCCTTTCATTTCTGCCTCTTGCCAAATGCTTCAACTAAAATTGGAGTATTTATTGCATAGGAATAGTGGCAGTGGACATCCTTCTATTGTTCCTCATTTAGAAGAAATGCATTCAGCTCTTCCCTATTCAGTAGGATGTTGGCTTTAGGTTTGTCATATATAGACTTTCTATTGATTTGTGTTTATTGCATTCCTGTAATGAAAACAACTTTATCATGTTTTTAAATTTCATTTGAATTGCTATTATATTGAGGGGGTTTTCATGTAAGTTCATCAGTTATATTGGTGTGTCATTTTCTTTCATCAGAGAAGAGTTCTTGTCGGGATTTTTATTTTATTTTTTTTAAGTAATACTGGGGATTGAACCCAGAACAATTCTAACACTAAGCTAGAATCCCAGTTCTTTTTATTTTATTTGAGAGAAGGTCTTGCTAAGTTACTGAGGCTGGTCTTGAACTTGTGATCCTCCTGGCTCAACCTCCCCAAATTTTGGATCATGTAGGTGTGTGCAACACAGCTGGGCTTTGACTGGTTTTTAATATCATGGTGATACTGGCTTCATAGAATAAATTTGGGACAGTTTTTATTGTTCTATATCAAGGAAGAACTTGAGAAGCATTGTGTTAATTTCTCCTGATTATCTGATAGAATTCAGTATTGAATTTGCTTGTCCAGGAATGTTTGTGTTGGAAGGCTTGGTATTAGTGCTTCTGGTATATTGTTTTTTATTGTTATTTTAGGTTTTCATTATCCACTTTATTCATTTTGGGTAGGTCATAGGTATCTAGAAATTTAACCATTTCTTTTAGATTTTCCAATTATTAGAATATGAGTTTTCAAAATAGTTCCCTGACAATCCTCTAAATTGCATTGGTTTATGTGATAATGTGATCTCTTTCATCTCTAATTTTATGAATTTGAGTTTTCCCTTTTCTTTGTTTATCTAAGAGTTTATTCATTTTGTTTATTGTTTCAAAGAACCAACTAGTTTTTTTTTTTCATTAATCCTTTGTATTCTTTTATTCTTTATTAATTATATCTCTGATTCTCATTCTTTTCTTGTGCTCATCTGGAGAATAATTTGTTGTTGTTTTTATAAGACTGGGAGATTGACTTCTAGATTATTTGATTTGAATCTTTCTAGTATTTTATTTAGGAACACACAACTGCATTTTCCTTTTAGAACTGCCTTTAGAGTATCCCAGAAATTCTGGTACATTGTATTTCTGTTGTTTGATTCTGAGATTTTTAAAATTTCTCTCCTGATTTTTATGACATACACTTAAAAGTGGGTGATTCAATCTCCATGATTGTGTACTAGCTTCAATTTTTCTTGCTGTGGATTTTAGGCTATAATTATCTGATAAGCTATAAGGCATTGGTTCCACATTTTTCTATTTGTTAGGACTTTATTTATGGTCATAAATATGGTCTATTTTGGAGAGAGTTCCATGAGCAGGTGAAAATAAAGTATGATACTCAAAATATCTTATAGATCCTTATTATTTCCATTTTATCTATAGTATGATTGAATGCAAGCCATTTGTTTTCTTTAAAATTAGGACTGATTTTGTAATTGAAAGGTAGATATGCTCGTGTTAAATCAGTTTCATATGATTGTAAGGAAGGCAAATGGATACAGAAGTGAAGTAAAGAGCCAAAAGCAAAAACTGCTCACCTTAGCTGCCAGCTTTATTTATATCAATAGATTACTTTAGGTCATTGGCTTCATTAGTAAATATTGTTCATTGTGTTACTAGTCAGGTTACAGACTTAGCAACATTATATGCAGCTCATTTTTCAGTTACATAATAAGTTGCAATGTGCAATGTTAGGAGCTTTGTGTAGCTCTCAAGAAAACATTGTATAAAGTTACTGTTATGTTGACAGGTTTAGGCTCAGTGAAACATTGTGGTGAGATCCTTTATTTCCTGGGGCTGTGTGCCTGAGATCAAGGTCAAGGCTGATAGACTCTAGCACAGAACCTCCTCATAAAGGACATTACCATAGCAGCTAGGCATTGCACATGTATTAGTTATCTGACTAGTTCCAGGGAGTAACTGCAGAGCGTTCTAAGGGTTGGAAACAAGGTGCTTGTTATCCCCCAGGAGTTTGCTCACCAGAGGAATGCTTTTCTGTATATTTCCATGGTCAGAATCCCTACATATGATCATAGTGAACTTGGAACAAAACTGTGGAAAACCTGTGGGAGTTGGATTTTGAAATAGTGAAGTTGGTAATAAAATGATCAGATGACTGTCTAAATTGGATTTTGTCATGAGCATATATCTATAATATTCATAAGGACAATCTAAAAACAACATGTTAGATATCTTCTTCATGTTCTACTTATTAGTCACTTTCATTTTTCTGTTATTTATTGTCAATGTGGCTCATTTCTCATGCAGGTGACTGGCCCTTTTGTACAGCTTCTGTATTAGTACAGGAATATCAGATGTAGGTTTTTGTTTGTTTTTCCCAGCACAATCTTGTGTCTAGGTGTGGTAGGTGCAAATGTAGGGCTTATGTACTAGTGTAGATTAGAGATATTATCAATCTTGTGCTGGAGCCAATTCAAGACTGAGGAGACTGTAAAGTCCATAGCACTGAATACATGGTGAGATGGATGACACTGATCATCAGGGAAACAAGGTTTGATTTTGGGTTAGATACACAGGCAATTATAAAAGACATATGTGTAAAATAGTACAAGATTGTGGTTGACCACATGGGATTCTTAGCATGTGTATTGAAAATAACTCATAATAAGAATAATAATGATGATGATTATACTAATAGAATATTACTTAATATATGAGAAAATGTCATTTTAACAATAATAATGATATAAAACAGTAAAACAATGAATATGAGAAAGAGTGACAATAGATGATTTAACAGAAAGAAATAATCAAGATTAGAAATACACATTTGTGCTGGAGATGTGTCTCAGTGGTACAGAAGTTGCCTTGCTTGTGCAAGAATCCAGGTTTAATTCCCACCACTACAAAAAAAAAATTTTTAAAGAATTTTTTTCATTACAGCATTATAGTTATATGTATTAATTAGGTTTATTTTGAAAAAATAATACATGGTTCAACTTGATTTGCTCCCTTTCAATTCTCATTACCTTCTTTTATCTCCATCCTCCCTCCCAATATTCTCCTTCCTCTACTAATCATCCTTTCATATATTTATTTATTATCAATTGGTGCTCTCTACATATACATAAAGGTGTAATTTATGGTGTTAACTTTATATATGCACATAATATTGTTTTGTTAAAATTCTTCTCCTTTCCTGTCCCTTCTCCCTCTCACTCTCTTTCTAATCTTCCCATATCTTTATAATATCTAAGCCTCCACTTTCCCCTTATTTTGTTCTAGCTGCCACATATGAGAGAAAACATTTGATACTTGATTTTTCTGAGTTTGATTTATTTCACTTAGCATTACATTCTCCATTTCCATCCATTTACTGGCAGATGTCAGAATTTCATGATCTAAATCTTCTTTATGGCTGAATAAATATCATGTGTATATGTATATGTGTGTGTGTGTGTGTGTGACATTTTCTTAATCCATCTATTGATGGGCATCTGAACTGTTTTCATAAAATGGCTATGGTGAATTGTGCTACTATATATATAAAAGTGAGTGTATCAACATATAGGTTTTGTAAATTTATATTTTATTCTAATTTGTTATTTATGACATCAGAATACATTATATTTCATATTACACACATAGAATATCTCTGGTTGTACACAAAATATAGTCACACCATTTGTGTCTTCATACATGTACTTAGGGTAATGATGTCTATCTCATTCCATCATCTTTTCTACCCTATGCCCCTCCCTTCTCCTCAAAATATAGTTTTAATCACATTGAGTTATGTATATATAAGAAACACTTGACAGATACCCAGTATTCAGCGCTATTCAGACATGTTTTTCAATACAAATATAAATAAATCATAAGTAGAAAATAATAACACTTCACTAAGGATCAAATATGTATATGTGTGTGTGTGTGTGTGTGTGTGTGTGTATATATATATACACACACATATATATCTATCTCCATGGCATGTTAATGTAAATATTTCTTATTATGGAAAAGAAGATTATTTATTTTTTTAATTTTTTTTGAGTTGTATTTGGACAAAATACTTTTATTTTATTTACTTATTTATATGTGGTGCTGAGGATTGAACCCAGTGCTTCACACATGCTAGGCGAGTGCTCTACTGCTAAGCCACAACCCCATCCCAGAAGATTATTTATTTTAAAAATATCACTTATGTTTGTGTTTGCCCTTTTTTACTGGCAGTGGACTTGATTCTTCTGTGCCTACCGTAAAAACTTATTTCTTTTTTATTCTGGTAAAATATACATAAAATTAAATTGACCATTACAATCATCTTTAAGAATACAATTTAGTACTAGATAGTATATTCACAGTGTTGTAAAACAATTACATCTATAAAGTTTCTGACAGTTTATATATAAAAAAGAACCAGTGCCTTCCAACACCCATTCCCAATTTCTTCCCTAAGGCCCTGGAATGACTAAAATGCATTTTTTTCAATGCATTTGCTTTGTCTTAAAAAATTTTACATAATTTGACATATGCAGTGTATGGCAAGTTCTTCTAATTTCTTTCCCTTAACATAATGCTTTCAAGGCCATCTATGTTGCATATTTTAGTATTCTAATTAAACTCTTGATGAATACAATTCTACTGTGTGGACATACCAAATTTTAGTTAGCTGTCATGGTTATTATTATGACATCTGCAGTACTGTGGATAAATCCAGGTATACTCTACCACTGAGCAACACTCACAGACTTTTTTCTTTTTGAAGCAGGGATTCCATAAACTTGCTCAAACTTGAGGTTTCCCTACCTATCCTCTAGAGTTCCTGGGATTCTAGGTTGCACCACTATGCCTGGCAGTTATCAGTTAATCTTCTATTAGACATATGGGTTGTTTGCAACTTTGGTTATTTTGAATAATTCAACTATAAATATTCATATACAAATTGTTTTCTAAGTACATTTTTAGTTATTTTTGTACATGTCTGGGATCAATTCTGTTCATTATGTAATTCTGTGTTAGTTATTTTTTATTATTATTTACATATTTATCATTTAGAATACATGAAGGTGCTTTCCACAATACTTGCACCATTTTGCATTCTCTCAAAGATGTATGGAATATTCAATTTTTCATAGCCTTGATATTTTTTGTTTGTTCAGTTTTAGGTTTTGTATATTTTAATACTTTTTTGTTTACAGTACACAGTATAATATTTAGATTAAACCACCTCCCATGTTCTTGGATGGTGAGAATCAATATTGTCATAATGGCCATACTACCAAAAGAGCTATGCAGATTCAAGGAAATCCCCATTAAAATTCCTATGATCTCTTCATAGACAGAGAAAAAAAGCAGCCATGAAATTTATTTGGAAAAATAAGAGGCCCAGAATAGCTAAAGCAATCCTTAGTGAGGAGTACAAAGCCTGAAACATTATAATATCAGGCCATAAATTATAATTCAGACCTACAGTAACAAAAAAAAAATCATGATATTGCACAAAAGTACACAAGAAAGCCAATGGAACAGAATAGAAGAAACCAAGACAACCCCACATAAATACAGTTACCTCATATTAGACAAAGATGCTAAAAATGCACACTGGAGAAAAGATTGCCTCTTCAACAAATGGTGCTGGGCAAACTTAAGTCCATATGTAGTAGAATGAAAGTTAATTTGTATTTCTCACCCTGCACAAAAATCAACTCTAAGTGGACCAAAAACCTAGAAATCATACCAGAATGTACTAGAAGAAAACATAGGCCCAGCACTCCAACCCATTGGCACAGGAACTGACTTCCTGAATAAGACTCTAAAATAAATGAATGAATGATTGAATGAATGAATGAATGAATAAACAAACAAACAAATAAATAAATAAATAAATAAGATGGCATCAAACTAAATATCTTCTTCACAGCAAAAGAAAAATAGTGTGAAGATAGAACCTATAGAATGGGAGAAAATCTTTGCCACCTGTATATGTTGTTAATTTCTAGGATATACAAAGAACTCAAAAAGCTTAATACACACACACACACACACACACATGAAAAAAAAACAATCAGTAAAGGGGCAAAGGAACTGAATACACCCTTATCAAAAGAATAAATATGAATAATCAATAAATATGTGAAAAAATGTTTAACATTTCCAGATATTAGAGAAATACAAATTAAAATGACACTGAGATTCCATCTCACTCCAGTCAGAGTGTCAAGTGTCAAGAATACAAGTAACAAATGCTAAAGAGGATGTGGAATGCTTATATACTGTTGGTGGGATTGTAGATTGTTGTAACCTCTCTGGAAAGCAGTATGGAGATTCCTGAAGGAATGGAGCCACCATTTAACCCAGTTATCCCACTCCTCAGTATTTATCCAAAGGACTTAAAATCAGCATACCACAGTGACACAGCTACATTAATGTTTATAGCAGCTCAATTTACAGTAGCTAAGCTATGAAACTAACTTAGGCATCCTTCAGCAGATGAATGGATAAAGAAATTGTTGCTTAGGGGAACACAATGGAATGTTATTTAGCCATAAATAAGAATGACTTTATGACTTTTGCCTGTAAATGGATGGATCTGGAAAAAATTATGCTAAGTCAAATAAACAAATTTCCCCAAAACAAAAATTCTAATTTTTTTGCTAATAAGTGAAAGCTAAACCATGTAAAGTGTTGGAGGATAAGAAGAGAAGTTTAGTATATTAGATAATGGTGATCAAAAAGAAGGGATGCGAATAGGAATAGGAAAGACAGTAGAATGAATCTAACATAATTTTCCTATGTACACATATAAAAATAACTAAGTGAATCCCCTCATCATGCCCACCCACAAGAATAGGATCCTAATTAGAATACAATATATGCCATGCTTGTATAATTTCATCACAATGGATTCTACTGTCATATAGAACTAAGAAGAACCAGAGCATGCTACAGGGACACTGCTACATCGATGTTCAAAGCAGCACAATTCACAATAGCTAGACTGTGGAACCAACCTAGATGCCCTTCAATGGATGAATGGATAAAAAAAATGTGGCATTTATACACAATGGAGTATTACTCTGCATTAAAAAATGACAAAATCATAGAATTTACAGGGAAATGGATGGCATTAGAGCAGATTATGCTAAGTGAAGCTAGCCAATCCCTAAAAAACAAATGCCAAATGTCTTCTTTGATATAAGGAGAGTAACTAAGAACAGAGTAGGGTGGAAGAGCATGAGAAGAAGATTAACATTAAACAGGGATGAGAGGTGGGAGGGAAAGGGAGAGAGAAGGGAAAATGCATGGAAATGGAAGGAGACCCTCAGAGTTATACAAAAGTACATACAAGAGGAAGTGAGGGGAAGGGGAAAAATAATATAAGGGGGACAAACGAATGTCAGTAGAGGGAGCAGAGAGAGAAGAGGGGAGGGGAGGGGAGGGGAGGGGGGATAGTAGAGGATAGGAAAGGCAGCAGAATACAACAGACACTAGTATGGCAATATGTAAATCAATGGATGTGTAACTGATGTGATTCTGCAATCTGTATATGGGGTAAAAATGGGAGCTCATAACCCACTTGAATCAAATTGTGAAATATGATATATCAAGAACTATGTAATGTTTTGAACAGCCAACAATAAAAAATTTAAAAAAAAAAAAAAAGAACTAAGAAGAACCAATAAAATTAAATAAAATATGAAATTGTTTGAAGAGCAAGATAAGTTTATCCTGTTATAAACATTATATAATATATACATGTATCAAAATCTTTATTGCATAAGTATGTACAATTTTTATTTTAATTATTAAAAATAAGTTTAAATTTAAAAAACAAAAATATTCAAGCAGGATTGTTGTTGCTATTTGTTATTTTAATAATATACATAAATACCATAAAACATTTGAACTCAAATTTACTAGTAAATATTTCCTTTAGTTGTCTACCTCATTTCATTTCAAAAGTTTCTCTCATACCACCAGTATTGGATTCACTAGAGAACTTGCTACATACTCAGAAAACCCAGCTCCATCCCAGAACTATTTATTGAATCACATTCTGCATTTTAGTAAATCTCTGATTCATGGTTGTGCAATTAAAATTTGAGAATTCCCCTTCTTAGTCATCATAACTTTCTCATATGAGATATATATATATATATATAAAATTTAGATTATGATATAAAAATAACAAATGTATAGTCTTGTGTTGATGCCTGAATTTTATATTTTATTTCATAAATGTGGAGTATATACACTCTTTTTGGACTTATGTCACTTTTTCTTCAGAGGTAGATAATGGTAACACTGTGTTTAAAACTATCTTTATAAATAAGTAAAGTCATCACTTACATGAGAATCCTTTTACAAACTCTCAGCTCAACTTTATTTTGTTTTTTAAGAGAGAGTGAGATGAGAGAGGGAGAGAATTTTAATATTTATTTTTTAGTTTTCTGCAGACACAACATCTTTGGTTCTTTTTTATGTGGTGGTGAGGATTGAACCCTGGCCGCACGCATGTCAGGCGAGCGCACTACGCTTGAGCCACATCCCCAGCCCTCAGCTCAACTTTAGTTAGATTACAAACTCTGAATTATCATATGGTCAAGTTGCTATTTATTTACCTATTCTTACTTCAGGAACTGTTGACATTCAGGGATGTGGCCATTGATTTCACTGAAGAGGAGTGGGAATGCCTGCAGCCTGCTCAGCAAAAATTATATAGTGATGTAATGTTAGAGAACTACAGAAACATGGTGTTCTTGGGTAAGTATAACTAATTTTTAATTATTGTTATTTAATTTTCTTCCCTTGAAGATATTTCTGGGAAGTTCTCTGCAAGAATGAGTTTTAGATTTGTGCTTTCAAGAAAAAGGCATTGTTTGGTACAGATAAATGTTAATGATATTCCTTTGAGTCTTTAATCTCTTCCTTTCTTGGTTAGTTATATATTCTTCACTTTACATAAGTGGTACTTAGAGGAATTCAGTGATGTAAAATATTGTGGCCTACATATAGCATTGGACACATTGAGAGCCCCAAATGTCAAGGAGGACGTCAAACTTCAAAGTGTTGATGGAGAAGTTATCCACCAGAAAATATTTTTTAGAAGCTTAGGTTTATTTCTCTTGTTGTCATTGAACACATATGCCCTATGTTTATCATGCTTTCAAATTCTTTAAAGTCTCCTTTTTTCTCCAGTGATGTACCAGTATATTCAAATTAACCACCAAAACCCGCCTTAGCTTATGAGGGTCAGCATGATATTATTTGTGGGCCTTTAGGAAATTGATGCATATTTTTGGAGAACTGTAGGTCAAACCATTGTAATAAATTAATGCTGAGAGCCACAGCTCAGTCGGAATGGCCCCTGGCATTTTGCCAATAGTATTGGTTGAGAGGCAAGCCACTAAGACGATGCTGGATTGATTCGGTTGTATATTAGACCTTTACTGTCCGCCTCGGCCTGCTACTTTGGAGTTCTCGAGCTACTTTGGACTTGAGCTACTTTGGACTTCTCGTGGGGATTCCCGGAGAGTTCCCATTGGTTGGGGAAGTGCGGGAGGAGGGATTTTGAGAGGAGGGATTTCCGGTTGGTGGTTCCTGGAGGAGCCATGTGGCATTCGGGAGAGTTCCCAGGGAACCTGTGTGGAGTGTGCTGGTGGAGTTCAGAAATAAAGTTTGTTCCTGCTTCAGTGGCTCGTGATTTGTGCCCAGACAGACTACGGCAAATTAATATTATAAAGCAATCTCTCCAATATTATTTATATATTTATTCATTAAAATTTCCTTATCAGAGCTCTTTATAAATACTTGTAATGGATTTTCTGTAAAGTGAAGATCAAGGTTTATAATGAATGCTCTTTTGGGATCTATAGTCACAGTTGCAAATTGTAGTTACATAAAAAGGTTTGTAAAATAGTAAATCTGTGGATATATACAATTTTGTTTGTTAAATTTTCTTTTTCTTCCATTTTATTGAATAGGTCTTATGTTGTGGAGTAGGTTTTCTCACATAATTTAGTACTGTTTTATTTTTATCCATATTTTATGATTAGATGGCAATTTCCGTTATTTCACAAATTAGGACAATGTAAGTTTAAATTAAGATATGCATGATCCTTGTTTCTGTTGCCAATAAAATTACATGTGCTTTTACTTGCTTGCACAAATATTATACCCTTTTAATGACATTTATATTTTATCTGGATTAGTTTTTTATCCTGCCTATGAACAGAGTAGTGTAAATTTTCTTTATGTTAATGTACTGGGGATAAAACCAGGCACGCTCTAATAATGAGCTATATGCCCCAGCCGCTTTCTATTTATGTTTGGAGGAAGGTTCTCATTAAGTTACTGAGGATGGCTTTGAAATTGCAATCTTTCTGCCTCAGAATTCCTAGTACCCGGATTACATGCATGCACTTTATTTATATATTTATGAGTTTTTTCTTATGTATTGGGTAAAGAGATTTCAACGGTAGCTTTAAAATATTTTGCAATTATTTTTATATTTTATGTGTTATTTGAAATTTTAATTGTAATTAAATCCACAAAACAAAACTTACTGTTCACCATATCAAATATATTGTTCAGTAATGTTAATTCAAATTGTTATGTAATATATCTATAAAAAGTTTACATCTCAAAAATCAATAAATAAATTCTTATGTAAACAAAGGCTCATTTCTGTCTTCTCCCCTCAGTAATGCCATTCTCATTTCTGTTCAGAAAGTTTTTGTTTGTCTGTTTGTTTGTGTTTTGTTTTAGGCATCTTATATAAGTAGAATTCTGCCATATTTTTCTTTTTGGTAGGGACCTATTTCAGTTAACCTAATATACTGAAGATTTATCCTGATTATAGATTTTACAGAAATTTATGGATTTTTTTTAACATGAAAAATATTCTGTAGTTTCTATATTACAAATTGCCTCATCCACTTATTTCAAGGAATATTTGGTTTGCTTTCTCATGGTAGCTCTTTTAGATAATACTGTAACAAACAATGGCATGCAAATGTCTTAATTTGCTACATATGCAAGAGATTATTACACTCCCAATTTAATATGCCTATCTGTTTAACTTGATGTCAGTACTACCCATTGAATATTGTAGCTTTTAATGTTTTTAAATCATGACACAACATTCTCCCAATTTTGTTTATATTTTGAAATTCTGGGGGCTTTCATACAATTTTGAGATTCCATAAAATTTCTGGAATATGTTTTTCTGTTTGCAAAAAAAGAAGTGGGAGTTTGATAGAAATTTAGATGGAGTCTCCAGCTAACTGAGGCGTACAAAGGGTTCTTAATTTTATCTTTCAATTCTGGAACAAGACCATGTTCAAGATTGTTCAACCAATTGCCACGTATTTCTGGATTTTTTTAATATTTATTTTTTTGGTGTAGATGGACACAACACAATGCCTTTATTTTTATGTGGTGCTGAGGATTGACCCGGGTCACGCCCATGCTAGGCGAGCGTTCTACCACTGAGCCATAATCCCAGCCCTTATTTCTGGATTTTTGAACATCCCTTCCACTTTTGATTTCTAACTTTATGCTATGATATTTACAAAATAATTTTACTATTTTTATACCTATTAACCTTTGTTTTATTCCTTATCAGGGTCAATCCAGTTTAATATTCCATTTGCTATTGAGAACATTTAGTATATAAGTCAAATTCATTTAAAGTATTTTTCAAAGTTTTTGTTTTGTGATTACCATTTTGTTTGACTTTTTTTTTTTTTTTTTTTTTTTTTTTTTTTACAGTAAATGGAGATTGGTATCTCCTAGTATTATAGTGTTACTTTCTATTTCTGTATTTACTTTTTCCAATCTTACCTTTTTATGTCTGGAAAGTATGATATGAGTTGAAAACATGTCTATTCTCATGACAGTATTCTAGGGAAAAGTCTTTTTTATCTTTGTATAATCTACTGTGCCTCTTTTTAATTTTTTTTAATTTAAAGTATATTCTATGCCATATAACTTCTTGTTTTAAATGGTTTCTGTATCATAATTTGGCAACCCCAGCTTTTTTTTTTTTTTTTTTTTGGTCACTTTTGTATGTAACAGTCATATTCTTTTGCTTTCATCTACTTCTTTCCTTAGATTTAGAGTTCCCTATAGATTACATTCAGTTGAATTTCTTTCAGATTTATTATTTTTATTTTTTAAAATTTTTATTTGTTCTTTTTAGATATACCATAGTAGATATATGTATTTTGACATATTTTACATACATGGAATATAACTTTCCATTCTTGTGGTTGTATAAAATGTGGAGTTACACTGGTTGTATATTAATATATGAATATAGAAAAGTTATTTCTGATTCACTCTACTTTCTTATTCCCATCCCACTCTCTTCCCTTCATTCCCTTTTATCTAATCCAAAATGAACTTCTATTTTTGCCTACCTTATTGTGTGTAAGCACCTGCATATCAGAGAGAACATCAGCCTTATGAAGTAATATTTTACTACCTCTACATTTAGCATACAATAGTCACTTCTAAATAGTCACTTCTATGCAGACTAAATTTTTCAATTACGGACTCAATTTGTCTACTACATACATAACAGTCTTGAATAAACTACACCCATGTACCAATAGTCCTAATTTGAAAATGTCTTCAAAATATAAGCATTTTGGCCCTCACCAACCTTGTGCACTATAATGCTAACATTTTCAGAAGACAATCCTTCCCAATAATTTTAACATAAAATATACAAAAGTGGTTTACTAATTATACTTTTGTCATACACTGGCAACCTCTTTGACATCTAGAAAAGCTAGATGTAGATTAGGACTTGTTGATCCTTTATATACACTAAGTACACAGCACAGTAAAACAAAACCCACAGACATAGGAACAGTGGTTACTCTTGCCTCATTGTAAGCACACTGGCATGGTGCTCCAGAGAATCAGCACACAATATGTATTACTCAACAGAGGTTTTGGCTATTTCCCCACTCCCCCACAAAAAAATTTTATATGAAATTTTTAAAAAATTACACATGTGTTATATATTACCACTTCTACTTTTGACATATATTAAGAACTTTAGAACATCTAGAAAGCTTAGATATTTCTAAAAAGGTATTTAGCATTGTCAACTGTATATATAGTGATGAGGAGTAAAATACGCATACAAAACAATGGTTACAATATGAAGAATTTCTTTTACATATAGCCAGTCTGGCACAGGACAATTTCTTCTTGTGGTCCAAGGCTTCTTCATGTCTTCTAATCCACTCAAAAGATGTGGACAAGTGCCACTCCTAGAAATGGTCTAACAACTCCATTTCAAGGTCACTTACAGAAGGTATTTCTGATTTTTTAAAACAAATGGCCATTTACAAGACATTATTTTGTAACTCTATTATATGTTATCAAACGTTTACATTTAGAATGTCCAGATGTGGCAAAAGTTTTGAAAATTTCAGAGCAGCTTTTTCATATTATATACACAGGCCTTGTACAACAGGCCAGTAAATCTACCTGAAATGTGGTAGACATTTTCAACTGATCAAATATGATATGTTACCCTACAGTTTCTGTCTTTGGTAGAATAAACACCAAATACCCAAGGGTGTTCACCCTTCCACCCATCATGCTCCAGGGCTTCATTCACCTTCCAGGATGGATAAGGCCTTTGTTTACCCTGCCAGGACAAGTTGTATTCTCGTGGAGCCCTCCTGGAATGGTCACAGAGAGCCCTAGTCTGTGCTGATGGGCTGTGGAATCCATCATCCACTCACCTTCTTGGGCCCTCAAAGCCCCTGCTGGCCTCCAGGCATTGGATTGGCCACCATTCCTCTTGACATGCTATGCCCCCACCACACAAAGTTGCCATTTCCTCAGTGCTGGCTTTGGCTAGGATGGACAGGATTGGGCCAGGAGATTTGGCAACCCAGAGATCCTAGGTCTGAGGTCCTACAGATCAATGCCACCATCAGGTCATCCAGGCAGGGGAAGAGCTCTCAGGTTCTTCACAGCCTTGGCCAACCAGTGGGCAGCAGCATTAGGAGCTCCAGGGGTCTGCAGGGCAGAAACTATAGGCTTTCACGAGCTCCCCAGCTCCTCACTAGCCTAGAGCTGGAGCACCCCAGAGCACCTTGGGGAGCAGGCCATGCTCCATTTTTCACCACACTCTGTGGAATTGATTCAGCAATTTCTTTTTCCTTTTTAGATTAATTTTGTTAGTAAAGCTTTTCCTTTTGATTTGTGGTTTGTCATAATGCATTAATAATAAAATAAATTTTTTAAAAGTAAAGAAATTGCTACTGTTACTTTGAAAGTTGTATTCTATAATTCTTATAATTGTTTTTTCTACTTTGCTTAATGGTTTAACTTGTGGTTTATCACTTTTCATAGTGGCATGCTTGAATTTCTCTCCCACTTCCCTTATATTATTTATATATATATATATATATATATATATATATATATATATATATATATATTCCACTTCCCTTTATATATTCTATAGGTTTTTAAGTTTTCACAGGGTCTCACTATGTTGCTAAGACTAGACTTCAGCTTATAGTCTTCCTGCTCAGCCTCTCCCAGATGGCTAAGATTATAGTTTTACACACCATGAATGCCTCTTTCAGACATTTTTTCTTGAGGAATTATTCACATTCACAATTTATGCTTATTTATATTAACAATCTTTGTCTGAGTTTAGTTAACCAAATGTCTTCAAATGCTTACTTAGTGTTCTGGGTAATTCATAACTCTCACTATCCTAATGCTCAATTCCTAATATTTTTTGTTTTTGTCGTTGTTACTTTGATTAAACCATGGTTTTCTTTATCTTTATGTGCTGTACTATTGTTAATTGATTTGTCCATTAAAAAAACAGAAAACAGTAGATTATATAGTTCTTGTAGAAACAGTATGGAAATTTTAAAATAAATTATAAAAGGCAAGTATAGTGCTACAAGCTTGTAATCCTAGCTAACTGGGAAGCCAACAAAAGAATTTAATTTTGAGGCAAGTCACAGAAATTTAGGAACATCATGTCTCAAACAATTTTAAAATAGCTGTGTTGTAGTTTAGTGGTATAGCATCCCTGGGCTTAATCCCAAGCACCACACAAGAATAATTAAAAGTAGAATGATGGCTGGGGATATGGCTCAAGTGGTAACGCGCTCACCTGGCATGCGCTGGGCACTGCGTTCGATCCTGAGCACCACATAAAATAAAAAATAATGATGTTGTGTCCACCGAAAACTGAAAAATAAATATTAAAAAGAAATTCTCCCTCTCTCCCCCTCTCCCCCCCCCCTCTCTCTCTCTCTCTCTCTCCCGCCCTCCTCTCTCTCTCTTTAAAAAAAATAGTAGAATGACCTCATGATACAGAAATGCCAATAGTAAATATGTATCCATAAGAGATGAAATCAGCATGTTGAAGAGATAGCTCCACTATTTTATTCAGTGAAAACATTGATCTCAATATTCAAGATATGGACTCAACCTATGTGCCCATCAATGATCAAATTAGTAAAAGTGTGGTATTTATATGCCATTGCTGTTTAGACATAAAAATATCTTGTCATTTAAAGTAACATAGGATGAATATGCAGGACTTTGCATTAAGTGAAATAAGGCAGATACAGAAAGTCAGCTGCAGGAGAATTTTTTTCACATGTGGAAGTCAGAAATTCAGAGAGTAAAATTGTGGTGACCAGGTACTGTGTTTTGTGGCGTGTTGGCATATTGTGCCGCAGTCTGGCTGTGCACAAAATAACTGAGCCGCCACAAGGCACTTATAGGTTCAAACAGGAACTCCTTTATTGCCTGAACTCCCGCAAACACCACCCACTCGGCCCTTCCAGGAACACCACCAACCAGAAATCCCTCCTCCGGAACTCCCCCAACCAATGCGAACTCCCCAGGAATCCCTGTGAGAACTCCAAAGTAGTGGCTGGCTGCCCAAAGCAGACAGCAGGGATCTAATATACAATTGAATACACACCTTAACATAACCATCATCATCTCTATGGCTCCATGGCTTCACCTCTCAACCACTCCCTTCTGGCAAAAATGCCATGCATCATTCCGACTCAGCTGTGACTCTCAGAATCTCCCCACTTCTGTTTAATTAAACAACAAGCATGTGGCTTAGGGAACGTGCGTGTCTTAGGTTATCCAATACTACATATGGTGCTTACCCCTCATCGGATGAGCTGATCTCAAGGCGTCAGCCTCCTGTCTTAGGTTGGTACCATTGCAATTGGATCTTGCCCGTCATTGACTACCGGTCCAGCCTACTTGTGGATAGGCCTTTGCACCAGTGGGGGGTGAGGTTCTTTGCCTCACCTCTGTTGGCCCCCAAATTTTAGACCATCACAAGCAGAAGGGAGGAGGATGCAAAATGCCACAACACCAAGCCAAATGACGGTTCCTTTTGGAAGAATTGACCACCGATGACACCATCAGCAAAGATACCCCAGCACTACCACAATTCGCTGCACCAACAGATAGTTCACAATGCATACAAGTGATACATAGTCCAGGCAAGTTCTGCAAGCAGTTCAAAGCAAAGGAATCTGTTAATATGTTCATTTCCTCCTAAAGTAAATCGACTCCTTGATTGAGCACCACTTGTTGAGTTACATTATTCATTGATGCATCAGTTTATACAGTTTGTTGTGATAGCTATTGCAGAAGCTGTAGTTTGATTTTATCTTTGTCTTCACCGGCACTGGGATGAAGATAGGAATTCTGGCAATGATGGCTAAAAAAAATTATGTAACATTCCAGCAGGCACTAAAAGAAAGCAATTTTCTAAACAAATTAATATCCTGAATAGAATTAGATGTAACGAAAAGGAAAGGTGAAAGTAAACAAACATATCTGTTAACCTCCTTTTTTGTTCACATTTTAAAACAATCCTCAACAGGTGTTTACCCAATTAATAAACCATTTAAATCACGTGAATAAAAAAAAATTGGATCCCTTTTTTCATGAGCGCTCCTCATACATGATATATGGACATACGCACATACAGACATACAACACAAAACAGAAGTGTGCACACATAATACAATACATACAACACATAACATAATAGTAAAGGCCTTGTAGCTTTTCACAGGTGAAATCTCCATTGCAATGTTTAAAAACTCCACAGTCAAAAAATAGAACTGATGAGAAAAAATTTAACCAAAAAAAAAAAAGGAAAAAGAAAAACATTAACCTAGGTCTGTATGACTCAAAAAATAAAATAGAACTTCATGATGTGGGAAAGGGCAATAATAAAATAGATATTGAAAAAAGCATCCTGGGGGCTGGGGATGTGGCTCAAGCGGTAGCGCGCTCATCTGGCATGCGTGCGGCCCTGGTTCAATCCTCAGCACCACATACAAAACAAAGATGTTGTGTCCGCCAATAACTAAAAAATAAATATTAGAAAAAAAGAAAAAAGCATCCTGGTTTCATTAGCCTCCAGGTGTGGGAGAACCACTGTCACAGATGTAAGGATAGACAAACTGGAGTTCTGGATATCAGCTGTTATGGATTTGAGCCAAATCATCTTTTTGGTCTGTAGAAATCGCTTTAGTTAATCTCTCTGGAATCCAAATTGGCTGCTGTTCTCCCTGTGGAAACACACAAACAGACCCCCAACTCCAGACAATCACTGGGTCAGGACCTTTCCATTGTCCTGTTAGAATATCCTTCCAAAGTACCTTGGGCTTATGTACATTTTTTTGGACACATATGCCTTTCCGCAGCACTAAGCAGAATGATGAATCCAAATTTTAAAAGTTTAGAGTAAAAAGGGTTATTTTAAGTTTATCTTTGGGGGATATATACCCCTTCCCAATTCCCTCTTTTTGCTTTAATAAGTACATTTTAATAGTTTAATGAGCTCTTTCAACTATGCCTTGTCCCTGTGGATTGTATAGGATTCCTGTTATATGAATAATGCCAAATGATGAGCAAAATTGTTTAAAAGAGGTAGAAGTATAACCAGGGGCATTATCTGTTTTTAACTGTTTTGGAACGCCCACAGTGGCAAAATTTTGTAAGCAATGAGCTATAATATCTTTAGTTTTTTTCTCCAGCATGAAGGGAGCCCATCAAAAATCTGGAAGAAGTATCAACTGTAACATGCAAATATTTTAATTTTCCAAATTCTGGCAAGTGTGTGACATCCATCTGCCAAATATGGTTAGGTATCAGTCCTCTAGGATTGACTCCAAGAGTAACTTGTGGTAAAAAGGTCACACAATTTTGACATTGTTTTATTATTTGTCTAGCTTGTTCCAATAGTTATTTTAAAACACTTTTTTTTTAAAGTATTAGCATTGACATGGAACCTTTTATGAAAATTTGTAGCTTCTTCTAGTGTAGAGAAAATATGTATGTCATGTGTAGTTATATCTGCTAAATCATTGCCCAAACTAAGGGCTCCAGGCAATCCTGTATGTGCCCTTATATGTCCTATAAAGAATGGATCTTTTCTGTCCCAGATTAGACTTTGTATAGTGGAAAACAAAGAGAAAACAGTAGAGGAAGGAGAAATCCTACCAGCATCTTCAAGGGATACTATAGCATTAACTATATACTGACTATCAGAAAATAAATTAAATACAGAATCTTTAAACATCACAAAAGCTTGTAATACTGCATTAAGCTCTACCTTTTGAGCTGAATGTTTGGGTAATAAAAACGTAAAAGTTTGATCAGGGTTAACTACTGCTGCTGTACCATTATTTGACCCATTAGTGAATATATTTGGAGCATTCATGATAGGTGTTTTTCTCGTCATTTTTGGAAAAACTACAGGATGCGAAGACCAAAAAGAGAACAAAGGATTAGATGGTAAGTGGTTATCAAATGAAACATTAGATTTGCACATGATTATTGCCCAAGTATTTAACTCATTAGCTAACTCATCAATTTGATCCATAGTATATGGAGTAATAATTTTATTAGGAGAAATTCCAAACACTCCCTTTACTGTTTTTATTCCTTTGAGTATCAATTGTCCTACAGACTCAGGATACCGAGTAAGAATAGTGTTAGGAGAATAAGATAAATGTATCCATAATAATGGACCCTCTTGCCAAAATACTCCTGTAAGAATATTTTTTGTTGGTAGCAATAAATAATAAAGGCAAAGTTATATCAATTCTATCCAAATGCATATTTTCCATATATGTTTCAATGATTTTTAATGCCTTTCTTGCTTCAGGCGTTAACATTCAGGGTGAATTTGGATCTGATAGACCTTTTAGGATATCAAATAAAGGTCCCAACTCTCCTGTTGGTATACCTAGATAAGGCCTTATCCAATTTATGTCTCCTAATAACTTTTGAAAGTCGTTAAGTGATTTGAGTTGATCTACTCGTATTTGAATTTTTGGTGGACGGACCATGGTTGAGGATAATAGAACTCCTAAATAATTAATTGGAAAATTTAATTGTACTTTATCTATTGCTATCTCTAGATTATAATTTTTTAATAAGTTTGTAAGTGTGGCATAACATTATAGCAATGTGTTCTTATCTTTGTGTGCTAATAATACATCATCCATATAGTGAAATATTTGTAGTTCAGGATTTTGATTTCTAAGTGGCTGGATTGCTTTGTTAACATAAATTTGACACATAGTTGGGCTGTTAGCCATCCCTTGAGGGAGTACTTTCCATTCATATCTCTGATCAGGACCTTCATGATTCAGTGCAGGGATAGTAAATGCAAAATGTGGACTATCCTCAGGATGAATTGGAATTGAAAAAAAAAAACAATCTTTAATATCTATAACTAAAACATACCAGGTTTTTGGCAAAGCAGACAATTGGGGAATCCCTGATTGAGCAGGTCCCATAAACATCTCATTATTAGTGGCTCTTAAATCTTGCAATAATCTCCATTTACCAGATTTCTTTTTGATGACAAAAATGGGAGTATTATGGGGAGATACAGAAGGTTGTATATGTCCCTCCGCTAATTGTTGTTTGACCAGGTCATGGGCTGCTTGTGTCTTTTCTTTAGACAGGGGCCATTGAGGAACCCATACTGGCCTTTCTGATTTCCAAGTAATTTTTATTGTCTCAATGACCGCTCCTGAAAACCCAATCCATGTCTGTCTGTTCCTTGATTTATTTGTATTGGTGCTGCTATACCTTGTTCTTGTTCTCCTAATCTTTTTCCTTTCCTAAAACCTTGTCTAGCCATAATAGTGGGCGCATTTGGATTGATGTTATTTGTTAATGTCAAACCTAATTGATCTAGGACATCTCGTCCCCATAAATTTATAGGAAGATGATCCAGTACATATGGCTGTATAGTTCCTTCACATCCTTCAGGATCCTTCCAATCTAATACCATTGTACTTCTATGGGGATTATTTGCCACTCTGAGGCCTCGAAGCATTTAAGTGGCCGGTTGTGGCCAAATTTTGGCCATTCTTGACGAGAGATGATGCTAAGGTCTACACCTGTATCCAGCAGCCCATTAAATTCATATCCTTGAATATTTAGTTTTAGCATGGGGTGAGAATCTAAATTTAAAGAAAGCATAGCCCAATCTACACCTGTGGAGCCTAATCACCTGGAACCTCTTTCCTATAGTATGGCTGGAAAATTTATCATGTAGTCTGGGTATTATTAGTAACTGTGGTATTCTATCTCCTGGTGAAATTACTGATATACCCCTTGGAGAACTGGCTATAATTTTTATCATAAGTCCTTTTAGAGTAGAAGAACTGTGTCCCAATAATAAGCCTACTGTTCCTTGGGGAAGAGGTCCTTTTACCTCTGTGGGAATGATTTGAACTCCCATCTCTGGAGTTAGTACTGCTCTGGCAGAGGTGCAGGTGTCCAACCCTGCGCTCCCTCTGGTTTGTCTGATGAGGGATCTAATGGATAATGTGTCCTGGGCACTACGCTGATGGTGTTGCTGAGTTCCTCCATTGCCCCGTATATTTGTGGTTGTGGGCCCCGGAGCATTGGGCCCCCCTGTCCGTTTTTTGGTAATGGAGCCCGATGCTTTTCTCCATGGTATTGTGGGTAAACCCCTGTTTTTTGATAATTGAGTACCCTCTATGGTGGTTTGGGAACAGCATTCATTAGCCCAATATCTCCCTCTACAACATCGTGGGCAAATACCCGGTATTCTATCCCTTTGATACCTAGTTTTGTTAAACTCTCCTCCTATGTGACAATTCCTTTTAAAATGTCCTGTTTGTTCACAATTGTAGCATGTTTTTGGCCTGGCATCTAAAGCCTGTTTTACTGCAGCTGCCAAGGCTTGCCCTTGTTCATTAATGTCTCTATATAATTTAATATATGTGTTTAAATCTTCATTTTTCCATGGTCTAATGGCCTCCTTGCACCATCAATTTGCTTGCTCAAAGGCTAGCTGTTTAATTAATGGCATTGCTTGTTCTGTGTCCCCAAAAACTCTGGTAGCTGTTTGAATAAGCCTATCTACAAATTCAGCACAAGGTTCATTAGCTCCTTGTATTACCTTAGATAACTGACCTTGTAAATCTCCATGTCCTTGTAAAGTCTTCCATGCTCTAACCGCATCTGTAGCAATTTGCGAGTATATAGCAGGATCATATGCAGTTTGTTGCTGCTGACCCTCATAAGGTCCTTTTCCTAACAACATATCTAGATTTCTCTGAGGATAACCAGCTGCTGCATTTCGCCTAGCCGTCTCCTTGCAAAATTCCTCATTGGCAACCTTCCATAACAGGTATTGTCCTCCATTTAGCACAGCTTTACACATACTAGTCCAATCTGCTGGCGTCATGTTCAAGTTGTTAATGGATTCGACCATGCTTACAGTGAAGGGTGCTTGAGGACCATAGGTTGTTACAGCCTCTTTTAGCTGCTTCACTGTTTTGGAATCTAAAACATGGTGATTTCACTGCCCTCCTGCCACCTCAAATACAGGGCATGCTAATCTTTGAGGTTGTGTCTCAGGATCCCATCTATCAACTACGCGGGTTGATGGCCACTCAGCATACATTGTCTCTATAGGCGGAGCTGTTGGTTAGACACTTACACCCTCTGGTGATAGAAAGGTGTTAGTAACAACCTCCCATTGTAATTTCTCTCCTGATAGCCCCTTCTTCTCTAAACTTTTTTCCTCTGACTAACTCGAGAGTCTTCCTCTTTTACTTGATTTAAAATGTCTTCTCCTAGACTAAGCAAAGAAGATTATAACAACGTCCATATGGTAATATGCCAACTGGCAGAGTTCCTGGGCTTTCCTTTTGTATCTTAAAATCTTCACCATGATGGTTCCATTGTGATATATTTAACAACCCCTCTTTAATGAACCATGGGCTACACCTTTGTATCATGTTAACATATGCCCTAACTGTTCTTGATTTTACTGAGATGCCTCCTTCCTCTAGCACTTTATAACGCCCTTTCGGTTTGGTTCTTATTAATTTTTACTTTCATATTTCCATGACGAAGATACCCCTCATTAAGATAATCTAAAACAAAACTGAGACAAAATGAAACAAAAATGGAACAAAAATTCATTATATCAGCCTTTCTATCCTCCTGAAATGTCCATCCGTCCTTTCTCCCCATCTGTTCTTCAGATGCAAATAGTTTTTCCTCAGATATGAGCTGTTTTTCTTCCATCCCTCCCATCTCCAGGGACTGGCAACTTAAAACAAAAGTGAAACAAAACAAAAGAAGAATCTTTAAATGGTTATCCATCCTCTCGCACTGCCCCCAGAATCGAGCAGTTTACCTTATCACTTACCCTCAGGTGTTCCCTGCATGGGCCACCATATGCCGCAGTCTGGCTGGGCACAAAATAACTGAGCCGCCTCGAGGCACTTGTAGGTTCAAACAGGAACTCCTTTATTGCCTGAACTCCCACGAATGCCACCCACTCAGCCCTTCCAGGAACACCACCAACCGGAAATCCCTCCTCTGGAACTTCCCCAACCAATGCGAACTCCCCAGGAATCCCCAGGAATCCCCTTGAGAACTCCACCTGAAGAGGACAGCAAGGGTCTAATATACAATTGAATACACAGCTTAACATAACCATCATCATCTCAATGGCTCACTGGTATCACCTCTCAACCACTCCCTTCTGGCAAAAATGTCATGCTTCTTTCCAACTCATTCCAACTAGGCTGTGGCTCTCAGCAATATTGTTAGTCAAAGTTTACAAATTTTTATTTGAATGGGCATAAGAAGGTCAAGAGTATTTTTGTATCACATGGTGAGTGTAGTATATTATGTTCTTGGTAAATACTAATAGAATGAATGCAATACTTTGTAAGCACAAAACTGATAAATATATGAAATAATGCATGTATTGGTTCACTTCATTTAGTCATTTCACTTTGTATATATACTTTAAAATACCATGATATACTTAGTAAATACACAAAGTTGAATTTTTCAATGAAACAAATCATCAAATAATACAAATTTAAAAATGTAAAAAACAATTTATTAGTCTTGAAGGTCATGTTGGCTTTATCCAGATAATATGGATGTAGGCTCTGTAAGGTTTTTATTCCCTTCCAAACTCATTTTCATGAAGAATTTTTCTAGACATATGTGTGTATTTTTCTTATTAAAAGAGTCCAGAGTCTCTTTACTCTTGTTAAATAACTGTGGTATTATCATCCAAAATCTGTCTGTTAATTCCAGGTCTCTGTGTCATGGTAGACAGAAAGCAGTTTTCAAATACTTCAAGAAAGCCCTAAATGCTTGTGTGTATCTTTTATATTTCCCCTATTCTACTGAGAATGAAAGTAGCTGGTGAAGTTTTTTTCTAAATCCACAATGCTATATTGTGGAGGAGCAATGGCTGTATTGGGGAAAAGTTACATATTTTCTTCTCTCTATTATTATCCTTAGTAATATACTTCTCTTGGATACTGTGATCTCTACAATAGTTTCAGTAATTTTCACAAGGTAATTTTGTCTGTACATTTTTAACTTATATATTTCTGGGATAATGATGACCTTGGATTTACTAATCTGCTACCTCACTGATTTCTTGACATGGTGATAATTTCATATCTTACTATGAAAATATATTCATTTCAGCCTAGTAAGTAAAATAATTTTTATGTTGGTTTATTTCAGGCATGGCTTCTCATCATATCCAAGAATTTTCACAAGACCAGGGCATAAAACATATACTTCAAAAAGTGATAAATGGAAAATATGGAAATTATGAACTTGACTATTCACAACAAAGAAAAATATGGAAAATTGTAAGTGAGAATGAACATCATAAATTATATTATCAAAAGTCAGTCCTTATTCACCACCATAGAATTCGTATTAGAGAGAATCCCTGCAAATTTAGAGAATGTGACAAAGCTTTTAATGAAAAATCTCACCTTATTTGCCATCAGAGAATTTATACTGGAGAGAAGCCCAACCAAAGTAAAGAATGTGGCAAAGATTTCATTAAAAAAACACAGCTTATTCACCACCAGAGAATTCATACAGGAGAGAAGCCGTACAAATGTACAGAATGTGGCAAATCTTTCATTAAAAAAAAGCACATTATTTATCACAGCAGAAATCATACTGGTGAGAAGCCCTACAAATGTACAGGATGTGACAAAGCTTTTAGTAAAAAATCAAGACGTTTTAGCCACGAGAGAACCCATACTAGAGAGAAGCCCCATCAATGCAAAGTATGTGGCAAAGCTTTTAATTATAAGAGTAGCCTTATTTGCCACAGCAGAGTTCATACTGGAGAGAAGCCCTACAAATGTGAAGAATGTGGCAAAGTTTATACTAAAATATCAGCCCTTAATTACCACAGAAAAATTCATACTGGAGAGAAGCCCTACAAATGTAAAGAATGTGGCAAAGCTTTTCGTAAAAAATCAAGACTTATTAACCACCAGAGAACCCATACTAGAGAGAAGCCCTACCAATGCAAAATATGTGGCAAAGCTTTTAATCAAAAAAGTAGCCTTATTCGCCACAGCAGACTTCATACTGGAGAGAAGCCCTACAAATGTAAAGAATGTGACAAAGCTTTTAATGAAAAATCATACCTTTCTTACCATAGCAGAATTCATACTGGTGAGAATCCCTACAAATGTAAAGAATGTGGCAAAGCTTTTATCAAAAAAGCATACCTTATTCCCCACCAGAGGATTCATACTGGAGAGAAGCCCTACAAATGTACAGAATGTGACAAAGCTTTTAATGAAAAATCAAGCCTTGTTTGCCACAGCAGACTTCATACTGGAGAGCAGCTCTACAAATGTACAGAATGTGACAAAGGTTTTAGCAAAAAATCAGGCCTTGTTCGCCATCAGAGAATCCATACTGGAGAGAAACCCTACCAATGCAAAGTATGTGGCAAAGCTTTTAATCGAAAAACTAGCCTTATTTACCACAGCAGACTTCATACTGGAGAGAAGCCCTATGAATGTGAAGAATGTGGCAAAGGTTATATTCAAAAATCAGCCCTTAGTTGCCACAGAAATATTCATACTGGAGAGAAGCCCTACAAATGTGAAGGATGTGACAAAGTTTATAGTCAAAAATCAAGCCTTATTAAGCACAGCAGAGTTCATACTGGAGAGAAGACTTAGAAATGCAAAGAATATGGCTAAGCTTTTAATCATCCATCAAACCTTACTAGACATCAGAGAATTCATATTGGAGACAACTTCTACAAATTATTATAGCAAAGAAAAATTATTCAAATGAAAAAACTGTTACAATGTGAAAATGTCTCCCACAATAGGTCACCCCTTACTCAACACCTAGAAAACATACTAGTAGGAGAGGGTCAAGTGGAAAAATTTGTTTCAAAACTCATAGACATTGCTCAAACATTATTGAACTTTGGAGAATTCATAATCCTCAGCAACCTTAAAAAGTTAAATAATGTTTCCAATCCCTTATTTCAATTTCAAATTTATTAAACATCTGAAACCTTATTCCTGTAGTGAAGGTTAAACAGCATTTTCCAAAATATGTGTCATATTTAATAGTGAAATATTTACAATAAAAACCTTGACAAATATAAAGGAAGTATACTAAAGTCCTTATCCATACCTCATAACTTGATGTACTTGAGGGTCAGTAAAAGAGAAAATAATTTAAATATAGAAAATGAGCAACTGGCTTTAATTTTTTATTAAAATTTATTAAATATTATTAGGAGATATGGAGAGATAACAAAATCATTGTAGATATTATACATCCAGAGTGCAGATAGCTCATCTTTGAAAGGATATGCATTTCTTATAAATCAACGATTACTGAATATTTGCACTTTTGAATGTTGGAGAAAATTATAAGAAATATATTTTTAAAAATTTTAATTTTTAAACTTCATTTCTTGTACTGTGGGTTAAATTTAAGGATGCTTAACCACTGAGCCACATTCTCAGTCACACACACACACACACCCCTCCCTTCCCCGACTCTTTTAAATTTTGAGGCAAGGTCTGCTAAGTTGCCTAAAATCTCACTAAGTTGCTAAGGCTGACTTTGAACTTGTGAAAGTTTTTCCTCAGCTTGCCAATTTGCATGGATTACAGGCATGGGCCACCTTGCCCAGTTTACAGTGTCTTTTTACCTATATTCATATTATGCATGCAACATATTAATAAATATAAGTGAATGTTAATATGTTAACACTGTCATGTATTGAATCATGTCATTATCTCAAAGGTATCACAGTTTTCCACTTGACTAAGGGATTTATGTAACAGTAAGACATACTATTGGGTAAATAGTACTGTAACATCTCTTAATTATTGTACACATTAATCAAACTTATTTGGGAAATATAATTTGCATAAATCAAATTGTTATAATTTTTCTGTTTGTATTTGTGGAGATATTAAGACAGTTATGAGAATGATATAGACTGCAGAGAAGACAGACCAAGGCAGACTCAAAGAAAGCTATCCAAGCACTCCAATTAGACTTCTCTGTGTACTGAGCAAAAGTCTGCAGGCTTCCAGGTACACCAAATCTTCCTCTACCTCCCCCTTTCACTGTGTGCTCTTTGCCTCAGATGAGATTTCTGCATTCAAAGCCAGCCTTTCAGAAAATAAGGGCCACATATAAAATAAATCTGATACTTGGGAATCCTGAAGTCATCACTGGAGAATTTCTAGGGCCTAAATTTGAAGTTAATATTGAGTTGCTTTTGAAGACTATGCTTTAAGGTAGTGTCTTAATTTTACTAACTTGGCTTAAGTTAAAGATTATTTTTATTTTTGTTTTTAATTCCAATGTCATTTTGCACATGAATTAAGAGTATGTGGCAGGCAGAATAATGTCATTCCCAGGAGATCCTTTTCCCATGATAATAAACATGCCTCATTATCTTGCAAGTGACTTTGCAGATGGTATTATGTTAAAGATTCTGAGAAGGGGAGACCATCCTGGATGGCACAGGATCATCTACACAATCCAAGTAATCCCATGGGTCTTTAAAATGAAAGAAGAGACAAAGAAGTCTGGTGATGGATCAGGCACTCTGCCAGCTGTTGCTGGTTTTGAAGGTGGAGGAAGCAGCCTCCAGCCAAGAAGTGAGGGGTTTCTAGAGCCAGAAAAAGCAAGGAAGCAGGATGTGCCTGAGGTCCTCCACTGGGTGATACAATGATTGTATCCCCCAGTGATTTTAGACCAGTGGGACCCCTGGGGGACTCCTAACCTACAATTCTAACATAATTGGATGTGTTCTCAGCCATGATGTTTGTGGAAAGTTGTTACCACAGCAATGGAAAATCATCACTAGTGCTACTCCCTCTCACTTCAGCATGAGGAGATCTGGGATATGTTGAACTTTGTAAATCCTGAAAGTCTTAGGGTGCTGATTTCAACATCATGTGGACATCAACACTTAAAAAATGCTTTATTGATGGTGGCAATGCTGCACAGGCTTCTCTGTGACTCTGAGGGAGAATATCTAGTTGGCCTCCTCTACAACAGAGTAGAACTTAGAATGAATCAGGAGACAGGAAAGCAAGGTCCTGGCTAGAATAAGTGAAGATACAGGCCACAAAAATAAATAATGGAGAAGGAAGTAGAATTAAGAACAAAGGGCACAAAGAAAGGGTGAACCTAAGAGCTGCAGGTGTGACTACTTCTGAGCTCTGAGCTTCAAGGCCCAGGAAGTTGCATGTGGGCCTCAAGAGAGACAGGATCTTTTGGACCAGCTGTTTGCTCTCCCCAATCTGCTCTCTGAGAGCAGTATAGTCATTGATGTGGTCTATGATATGGCAGCCATGCTTGTTGGTGAAGAAGCCACCTGTAGTATCACCCTCCAGCTTGGCAGAGCTCTTCATTCCTGGAGGATCATCTGAGTCCAGCTCTGAAAAAGAAAACCACAATAATATAGGATCTCCTGTTATTTATGATAATATCCTCAGTTCCCACCAATGCAAAGAGACAGTGAAAGAGCCCAGGATCAAGAAAGGCAGCCTTCAAAAATTCTGAGTGGGTCAAGTCCATAGAGACCTTTTGGTTTCTTTATTTTTATAAACTTTCTTACATCATTGCATAATGACAAACTTGCCAGAAGACAAATTTTGTCTTCATTGACAAGTGGGCTATTCAGGAAGAATAGCATAAACGTGAAAAGTTTTCTGGATACAAAAGGCACAGACAAGCAAATCAGCTGGACACAGACAGCACATTTAAGAATGTGTACAGGAAAAAAAAAAGAATGTGTACAGGGCAATGATGCAAAAAGAGCAATAGGACAACTGTGGCAAGAAGAAAAATGAGAAGAAAGGCAGCCACAGAAGAGTCAATGAACAGGACTGAAGGCTTTGTTGCACACAGAAAATTTTCTAAATTCACATAACACTTATAGAGGACTGACAGTTATTTGCATTAATAATTTTCCTTCATTGTGTCCAAGCCTCTTAGATGTCATGTTTATGCCATTTGTCCTAGTGACAATGACAGTATTTGAGCCAGGAGAAAAGAAAGCAGAGCTGTGAAGGACCAGAGGCAGAAAATTCTTACCAACACCCCAAACTGCAGAGGAAATAACTGAATCTAGGGAGGAAAGACAGCCAGTGTTCAGGACACCTCAAACACCCTGCACCCCAAATCACACACAGTCTAGCCTTCACCACACAAGATCTAAGGCACCAGGACTTCCCTGTCATGTCATCAGCATACATATGCCCCATGGAAAAGCAAAAGTCAACAGATTGATATGTTTATGTTATTTAGAATGAAAAAAGTTTGATGGACAGGTATTCCAAATGAATGTAACTTCTAGTTTAAAAACCTGTTAGGTACAATTTTAAAAACCAACTTTTTTTTCCCTATGTGCTGTCTAGTACAATGCTGTAGTGAAACCTAAATATGCACAAAATCACATGCATATTATATATATATATATATATATATATATATATATATATATATATAAATGTTAAAATATTGATCAAGGGCTGGGGTGCAGTTCAGTGGCAGAATGCTTGCTTAGCATGCAGGAAGGCTTGGGTTCAATTCAATTTTGTAAAACAAAAGTTTACAAAATATAAAGCATCCCAAAAAAGGAGTTCCTGCTAAGAGAAGAGTGGGTCACAGCCAGGTTCCAGTTCAGGCCTCTGGGGGCTGGGGACAAGAGAAAGAGTAGAGACTGAGCCATGGGGCTGCATCTTAGCTGGTGCATGGGAAAACAGTGACAGGGAAGCCTTTTTAGAGGGAAGTAAAGATGTGACTCAACACCACACCCACCAAGGCAGCTCCAAAAGGGGAAGGCAACAATCTAATATATGCTTAGCAGTTCCTGCCAGATGGGTACTGTGCTTAGCAATTCACAGATGCTTCTTACTTAAAGGCCACAATAAAAAGTCCCTGAAATTGTCCAATTTCATTTGAAAATTGAAGTCATTATCTGAAAAAAAAAAATGAGTATTTAGCACAACTAGAGAAAATAAGGATTAACATGACCCAAGAATTTATGGCATGAGAATTTGAAATTCTGAGCCTTGAAGGCTCAGACTTAGAGAAGAAACATGAGCAGAAGTGATAAAGGATATGTCCATAAAGGCGAATGGAGAGGGTAACTGGATTGGTGCAGCCAAAAGCAAAACAGAAGAAGACATAGAAGTGGAATGATGTGTCAAGAGGTTGGGGAGTGGGCCTCTGTTAACATTCAAATCAAAACTAGTAAAGCAAGATAGAGACTGGATACTGAAGAGAGCCAGAGAAGTCTGGTAAACATGCTTATCTGAAGAGGCAGGCAAGAGACTGGGGCAGAAGTGGATGTCTACCATGTGGAATGAATGTGCCTGCCACCTAGCACTGTCCCACAGCCCTGGTTTCCTTTTGTCACACACTGAGGTCCCCCTAGGTGAAGGAAAGGGAAGCCACTCTAGAGAGTGTGGCAAGGTTTGTGATACTGAGACAGCCTAGTGAGGTAGAAGGAAGACTACCTAAGAAGAAAGCACCTGATTTGGTCTTTAGTCCCTATAAACCCCAGCTTGTCTATTCATGTCTCAATGCCCCATTTGCCAATTGGAGCATGTGAAATATAAAAATATCATAAAACCTGTCCTACTATAAATAAAATTGGGGGGAAAACTGGCTCCAGGATAGTATGTGTCTCCCACTTACAGCCAAACTTCCATAGAATTTTTTTTTGCATTTTTTTGATTTTACAATGATTTTCTTACATATATTTCTTTTTTAAAATTAGAACTCTATAGTCATACATTGCCGGGGGCCAGCCTCAGCATGGTGTCTCGGAGGACTTCCTTGATTGGATAACAAGGAGTTGGCGAGGAACAGCGGAAAAACACAGACACAAAAGTGAAGGTGCTGAATCTGAATCTTATGTCTTGAATCATATATACTATTCTTTTTGGAATGATTACAATACTTTGTGGTTACAAGGCAGGAAGCACAGAAATTGTTATTCAAGGAAGTACAGTTTCATTTTTGAGTAAGCCTAATCAGACAAAAATAATCATTAATCCTAAGCAGCAATAAGCACTTTTAACTTTCATTTCGTGTTTTGTCTTAAGCTGTTCCACTTAGCTTAATAGTATTTAACCATGACCCAGACATTTACTCTACCCTCAAGCTGATTTATCGTATTTCAAACCTGGACTGGTGCCACAGTTATAGCAAGTGGTTAACTTGAAAGGTTTGGCTACTATTTTTAATCACTCTAATGGCAAAGAATCATACCATTCAGTCCTGCTAGCTGGTACCTGAATCCAATACCATCTACTTATTTGTTATCTAATGATTAACTTTTCCTCTCTAATTTTTAAGCATCAAGGGGTCCCCCTATGTCTGATTTGTTCCCAGTTACTTAAATCTCTATAGCGTACCCATTTATTATTAACATTTACTATCAACCCTATATTGGGATCATATTTTCCTGTCCAGGACCAAGGGGGCAAGGTGGGAGTTGACTCTGGTCCGGGTCTACGAGGGGGATACCAAAATCTACCTCCAATCATGTAGGCTGGCCCATAGGGCCCCATGACTGTTGACATAGGCCTATATTTTTTATTATTCTTTTCCTTATGACCTACTTTAGCAGGAAGGACCTTTGGACTTTCAGGAGTAGTTACTTGAGGCTTATTTAGATTAACTTTGACAAGGTTTTCATAAACTTTCTTAACTGTTTTTTCCTTAAGGAGTTTTGCTATAATACTTAACTATTTATGAGAATTGGCTACATTATTGCAGTTGTTGCAAGCTGACCTATTTTCCAGGATTGTTATGTTTACCTGGAGAGTAATGTTAATTCCCATAGACTCAATGGTCATATGAGAGGTGAGTAATATTCCAATTACAATAAAGCCAAACAAAAAACATTCAATTCCCAGAAACATGCTCTGCTGCCCCAGAGGTCAGTCGCCTTGCGCCATCCACCTCAGGAAGGCCTTGTCATTTCCTGTGTCAGGGAAGGGGTGCAGCATTACATAGTAGTGGGTTTATTTGGACAAAATGCATGCAATTTGACTTCAGTTCATGATTCACCCGTTTCCCTCTCTTTTCCTTCCCATCCTCCCTGACCTCTCCCAATTCTCCTTCATCTACTCCACTAGACTTCCTTTTGTTCATCTATTAATTTGTATTTGATTGGTTCTTCCTACCTAAGCATAAAGATGGAGTTCCCTGTGGCATATTTATATGTGCACATAACAACTTTTTAAGAGTTCATTCTGGGGCTGGGGTTGTAGCTCAGTGGAGAGTGCTTTCCTCACATGCCTGAGTCCCTAGATTTGATCCTCAGCACCAGGTAAAAATAAATATATTGTGTCCATTTAGAATGAAAAAAAAAAAATCACTCTGCATTGCCTCCCCTTACCCATTCCTGCACTCTGTCTCTCGGTCTTCTCTAATACTGCTCTTTCCTTTATCTGGATGATATTCTATCATGCCCTATTGGAATAACTTTCAGCCTCAGCTAGCAGCTACTAGCAGCTCGGAAGTGCCTGAAATATCCACCTTCCTTCAGGCCTGACAGAAGCGCCTGCAGGATGGGGTGAAACCACATCCTCAGCACTTGTGGTTAGCATTGCCAAACTGCCCCGCCAGGAAACTGAGAGTCAGGGGCTTCAGAGCATGAAACCCCTGACTCAGTAAGGGCTAAAGACCCTTCTAGATAGCTTTCTGCCATGACAGCAATATTTAGAGTTTCCTCACAGTGTGGTTACGTAAGGCAGAAGATGATTGGCTTATGGATGTTGTCTGGCTTATGTATGATTGATAGGCATGCCCCACTCAAACCCTATAATAGTTGTGTGCATTCCAAAAATAAACTGAGCTACTGGACAATGACCTGAGGTGGGTCTCCAGCCAGTTCTCTCACCAGCTCCCAGAGTCTGTGTGTTGATTCCGCGTCTCTACCCCCCACCCCCACCCCGCAACAAGGTAGCCGAGTGACTGTCGACCATGAAGGGACTAGGAACACATTCACTGCCCTCCCAATTTCCTTTGTTTTACTCTAGTTTCTGCATGAGAATAAACATTCAAGCTTTGCGTTTTGTGTTTGGCTTATTTCACGTAGCATGATATTCTCATTTCTATCCATTTACCTGCAAACACCATAATTTCAATCTCTTTTATGGCTTTGTAGAACCCCAGTGTGTGTGTGTGTGTGTGTGTGTAAATAAACACACACATGTCATATATATGATATATATGTCAGAATTTTTAAATTTATTTATCTATTGAGGGGGATCTAGGGTTGATTCCATAATTTAGCCATTGTGAAATGTGCTGCTATAAACATTGAGGTAGCTGTCACTGTAGTATGCTGATTTTAGAAGTTTTGGCAAAATACCTAGGAATGGGCTGATGCTCATAGGATGCTTACATCTCTAGTTTTTTGATGAATCTCGATACTGCTTTCTGGAGTTGTACTAGTCTGCAGTCCCACTAACAATGTACAAGTGTACCTTTTCTTCCACAACCTTGCCTGCATTTTTTGTTGTGTGTATTCTTGATCATTGCCATTCTGGAGTGAGATGAAATTTTAGTGTTGTTTTCATTTTGCATTTCCCTGATGGCTAGTGACATTGAACCTTTTCTCATATAGCTGGCCATTTGTGTTTCTTTTGTTAAGAAGTTTCTGTTTAGTTCTATTGCTCATTTATTGATTGGGTTCTTTGGGATATTTTTGTATGAAGTGTTTTGAGTTATGTATATATTCTGGGTATTAATATTGATCCCTTATCAGATGAGAAGCTGGCCAAGATTCTTTCCCATTCTGTAGGCTCTCTCTTCACACTCTTATTTCTTTCCTTCACTGGGAAGAAGTTTTGGAGTCTGATGGCATCTCATTTATTTATTCCTAGTTTTAGTTCATGCACTTTGAGTGTCCTATTAAGGAAGTAGGTGCCAGCAATTATATGATGGAGTGTTGGCCCTATGTTCTCTTGTAGCAGTTGTAAGGTTTCTGGTCTAATTCCTAAGTCTTTGGTCCATTTTGATTTGAGTTTTATGCAGGGTGAAAAGTAGGGTTTTAGTTTCTACATATAGTTATCCAGTTGTCCCAGCACCATTTATTTAAAAGGCTCTTTATTCCAATATATATTTTAGGCACCTTTGTTAAGTATCAGAAGAATCTAAGTATGTGGCTTTGTCTCTGTCTTTTATTCTGTCCTATTGACTTTGGCTCTATTTTGGTGACAATATCATGCTGTTTTTGTTACTACAGTTCTGCAGCACTATTTATTGTCTAGTATTTGTGTTCAGCAATGGTACCAACAATAAAAATAAAATGAAACAAAAAACTAGTTCAGGAATTGGATAGTAGGAGTCAACTATGTGAGCTAATATAGTAACACCTCAACTTGAAGTCATGGGAATTACAAGTATAATTCTTTTAAATTTAGGAATACAGTTTGTGTATGTGTATATAGCTATTTTTTAATGCCTTTATTTTATTTATTTTTATTTTTATGTGGCAATGAGGATTGAACCCAGTGCCTCACACATGCTAGGAAAGTACTCCGCCACTGAGCTACAACCCTAGCCCTAGGAATACAGTATTATTATTGAATATTTTTTTAAAAACATTTTTATTTTTACATGATAGTAGAGTATATTTTGACATACATATATAGAATAAGTATAACTTGTTGAAAATAGGATCCCCCATTATTATGGTTTTACATGACGGGGAGCTACATTGTCGTGTATTTAAGGATGAAGATAGGAAAGATGTGTCCTATTCATTCTCCTGTCTTTCCTATTACCAGGCCCCCCTCCCTTCTCTTCATTCCCCTTTGTCTATTCCAATGAACCTCTAATTTTCCACTCCCTTCTTGTGAGTTAGCATCCACATTCTGCCTTTGGGTTTTGAGACTGGCTTATTTCATATAGCATAAAAGCCTCCAGTTCTATCCATTTACTGGAAAATGATATAATTTCATTCTTCTTTATGGCTGAGTAGTATTCCACTGTGTATGTATACCACATTCTTCATCCATTTATCTTTTGTAGGGCACCTAGGTTGGTTCCATAGCTTGACTATTGTGAATTGAGCTGCTATTAAATACTGAAGTGGCTGGCTGTGTCACTGTAGTATGCTGATTTTAAGCCCTTTGTGTTTAAAGTGAGGAGTGGGATAATGGGGTCAAATGGTGTTTCCATTCCAAGTTTTCTGAGGAATCACCATAGTGCTTTCCAGACTGGTTGCACCAATTTGCTGTCCCACTAGAAATGTATTAAGTGAACCTCTTACCTCACATCCTTGCCATCATTTATTGTTGCTTTTATTTTTAATATTTGCCATTCTGAGTGGGGGTGAGATGAATTCTCAGTATAGTATTGATTTATATTTCTCTAATTGCTAGAGACTTTAAACAGTGCAGCCTTTGGATCAACCAAGTTCAGGCAGCTTTTCTGATCTCAGGTTTTTCTGTACTAAATCTGTGTGTCTCTGTGTCCTCCCTTCCTTTGTGGGGAATCTTTTCTGCTTTCGGTATCCATGTAGCAGGTGGGCTGGCTTCTATGTATTCTTTTTCTTTGTTTTTGTACTCAAATTTCTGATTCCCTAATCCAATTAAATGTCTAATATTATATTCTGTGAAATTCCTCTTTCATCAACCTGAGTAGCTGTACTCCTGCTGCTGTGCTCATGAGTCAAGGCTGAAATGGAATGCAGCTTTCCACCATCTCACCATCTTCTGGTCTTGCAATACAGCTTTTTATCCAGGATGATTGCTCACCAATTTTAATACTTCTGAGGTTAATGCCATCCCATCTGTGGATGTTTGATTTTATTTCTTGCACTTTAGGAGTGTACTTAAAGAATTCAGTTCCTGAGCCTAGATGTTATAGTGTTGGGCCTACATTTTCTTCTAGTAGAAGCAGGGTTTCTGGTCTACTTCCAAGGTCTTTGATATGCTTTGAGTTCAGTTTTAAGGGTTAAATTTCATTTGACTACATAAGGATTTCCAGTTTTTCTAGCACCATTTGTTGAAGAGGCTATCCTCAGCACACTACAGTGATGCAGTCACATCAATATTTTCAGCAGCACAATTCACAATAGCTAAGCTATGGAGTCAACCTGGGTTTTGGTATAATACTCAGCCATAAAGAAGAATGTCTTTATGATATTTGCCAGTAAATGGATGGATCTGGAAACTACCATGCTAAGTGAAATAAGTCAATCCCCCAAAAAACAAAGATTAAATGTTTTCTCTGATATTTGGAAGCTAACCTACACTAAGGAGGGAGAAGGGGAAGAATACAAGTTCCAAGTATTAGAAAAAGGGGAATGAAGGAAAAAGAGGAGCAATAAGGAAAGAAAATGAATGGTAAGAAAAGGAATGAGCCTTACTGTTGTGTGTATTCTTGATTATTGCCATTCTGAAGTGAGATAAGATTTTAGTGTTGTTTTCCTATGTACATATAGGAATACAACACAGAGAATCTCACCATTGTGTACATCCTCAACATATGGTCCTAATTAGAATAAGATATATTCCATGGTTGTATATGATATCAAAATGGGCTCTACCCTCATGTATAACTAAAAAAAAAAAAAAAAAACTAATAAAAAATTGACACTTTTTATTTGCATGTCCAAGATAACAATCCAGGTTTGAGTTAGACTTGTCCCCCATGAACACCCCAAGAAAGATCCATGTGCTAGTAACTTACAAAGGCCACATTCCCATCAGAAAGAGTCTATAGCATGGACTCAAGACAGAAGTGAGGAGGTAGGGCTGAGTGCGCTAGGTAACAGTCTAACAGAATCAGGAGGTTGGAGAGTCATGGAATGTGGGGAGTTCCTACCTTCTAATAGCCTCATGCTGGCTGAACAATTGGTTTCTTCAGAAGGTCATCACTGATGTAGACCACCACTCATCGGGCAGTTTCAGTAGTTGTGTACTCTCATGTCAATATTACCAACTTCTCTTTGCTCCCTCCTCCAAACTTACCATATTTCACATTTCTCCTAAGCATGTATGTTGAGAATCCTCAAAGTAAAAATGGTTACCTCATTATTTCCTTAATATTAAAGTGGATCTTAAGGTTTTTCCTCAAATGATAAATGCAAAACTGCCAATCTAAAACAGTCATAATATTCTTCTCTGAATATCCAGCCATTATTTCAAAATCCATTAAAAATACAAAACAAAGAGCACTCTATAACAGTAAAAAGTAAACCATGAGTGTTTGAAATTGTTTTCTGCATTTTATTAATGTTATTTTGTTATACTCCATTTTTACTGTGGCCTCTTTTCTCTCACTAAGACATCTGTTGTTGTACAAGACTCTGAAGGAATTCCTCACTTCCATTACAAAAGTTCCTGTTGGCCCAGGAAAATACAGGATAAATTTGGTAGAGAATGGCTGCAGATCATAGACTACATATTTAGAGTCCAAAGTTTTGCTGTAATCCTTTTCTAAGAAATAATGCTAATTTGAGCCAGCTCATGTGCTCTTTCAGAAGTTCCAAGTTCTTTCTCTACTACCACCTGGCCATTGTACAAACTCTCCCTCCTCCTCTGTCTCCTAACCTGGGATGTCTTTCCTTTCTTGGTCCTAGAGTCACAGTCATTCTTCTAGCTTATTAAGAGCAGGAGGGGCCTCAGGTTTATGTGAGATCGGGGGAAGTCTTTGCCATTTGGTATAGGGCCACCACTTGGATCACTTGGAAACATATTTTCTCCTGAAGTCGTTAGGAGTTCTAAGTGCAATAAATATTCTCTCACAACAGGACAGTTAACCCCCCTAATGCATTGAATTCATTTGGCTTCACTTTCTGGGCAGGATCTTAACCTTGTTGGAGAATCACTGCACAAACTCATGGTTGTTAGGCTTATCCACTCTTTCTCTGTGAGGCTTCTCTTGATTTTGCTACCATCTAAATATGATCTGTGAATGGAAACATGGAGGGGAGCCATGCCTAGTATTTGTGAGCCCTCAACTGTGGGACACTCATTGGAGGAGATTTCCCAGACCCTTCTTACTATGTCCTCAGCAGATAAAGTCCAGTGCTGACTCTGCTCTTCATGGCAATCTTCCCTTCAGCAGGTTGGGCTACTGGTGTGCGCTATCAATGTACTCACCTACTGAGAACCATGGCTGAATTTGGAGCAGATATTTTAAATTCCTTTTAGTAAGGAGTAGATACCCTTCCTAGCATTCCCCAGTGAAATGAGCACAATGCTTTACCTGTAGGAGCTCAGCAATGCATTCATTGGACTTAACACACTTATCATGCAAGTTCTCTAGATACATGGAGATCTTACATTTTATACACATGATAGAGTAAACTGAGGAGCAAAGCAGGGGAGTTAGTTTATTCTGCTTCTATGAACACAAGAGTCATCAACTGTCATCCACTTGAATGTCAGAAAGCCAGGCTTTTAGCCCCACCTTTCTCCATTTGGATTGCAAACCTGAAAATTACTTCAATTTTTTCCCCACATTTGAAATGAAGTTTGAGTAAAAACAAGAGTTTCACTTTGGGGAATGACCAATATTAGTTTGCTTTGAAGTGGATAGAGAATGCTGAGGTCTAGAGAAAAAATCACGATAATTTTCTCAAGGATGAACTGATGTGTCTTACTTTACTTGCCTCTTTCTTCCTCCAGCTTGCCAGAACCCACTCAGTATTTACTGATGTTACCAGAGCCATCTTCAGACCTTGACAGTTTGGATTTCTATGAGCCAAACTGGAGAGAAGGTGTTGGTCTGAGAAACCACCCAGTAGGGGGATCAACCTGACTACCAACATTTTTTTGATACAGCACTGGCTATGTTCACCAATTAGCCCACTATCAATTCTTTGACTTGCTATATACCAGAATTACAGTTCTGTGAAAGCTAAGACTATGTTCTACCCATCTCTGTGTTAATAGTTTCCAGTGAGGCCCAAGCACTGAGGCACCTGGCAGGGTACACTAAATGAATGCATAAAAGTGGTTGCATACCACTGTTATTAGAATGGAGTCCTTTTACAGTGTCATCTAAAGCCTTCCGGTTAGTGTCCCCTTTAATGAGTCCATGAGTGCCACATACAGAGTCCTGCACATCACTCTGCATATGTGATGAAGAGAAAACTGAAATCAGAACAGTTTGTGTTTCCCACCTATAATCCATACTGCACTTTAAGGTCTGTAACTGGGGTTCCTGTCAGTTTAAAATTTTTAATTTGTATAAAAGTTAAAGGCTGACTGAAAAAAAAGGCTTATGGGTTGACTTACTCTTGTTCTAAAAGATAGGTCTGAGAAAAGCATCCATGTGAGGCTGGGATTGTCACTCAGGGGTGGAGCTCTCACCTAGCATGGGCGGGACCCAGGTTCAATCCTCAGCACCACATAAAAATAAAGGCATATTTTTTAAAAAGAAAGAAAGAAAGAAAAGCATCCATGATTTATGAAGACCATGTCTCCCAGAAGAAAGAGGCAGTGGAGGTGAGGGAGCTGGGGAGAAGGAAAAGCAGCTACAAAGAGGGCGATTTCAGGGACAGCACCATGTGTTTAAAAGATAATTTTCATAATATTTGGACAATGAGTTGGCTCTGCTTCAGTGTGGCAGCTACAGAGAAGAGCAGGACAGCAGCTTTGGGAACAGAAAAGTGTTAGGAGTGGGCCAACCTCATGCATAACCAAAGTTGGATTTTACACCTCCTATCCAGTGAATACAGCCTCCTGCATTGGAAAGTTCCAGAGAACTTCTGCCTTCTAGGCCTCTTCCTATCAATATTTTGATATATTGTTGTTGTTAGTGTAGCTGCTGTTTTTGCTATGGCAGGACTGTCCATGATCTTGGGATAACACTGCAGAAAGAAGTTATTCATGTCATTCTCATTTTAGTGCTTACAAAGGAACAAGTGACTTTTTTAAGGGGAAAAAGTCCCCAAGACTACTTAGATGATGAAATGCCCAACAGAAAACAGGCGATACAGACCAGTTTAGGCAAAGTAACCCAGCGACACCAGCAGATGGTTTTTACACTTGCAGCTATTTTGGCCTGTTGTGTGCTCCTTTTTGTCTGATAATTACCCTCCCTGAATATTCCCTGGGGGCCAGTGATTCAAGTGATGCTTTTTTCTTCATCATGATGCTCTTCACTATTTCCTACAACCAAATTTATAAAAGCACCTTTAGATATTAGGCAGTGCTATCTACTCGGTAGCACTGGTTAAAAACACAGTGGCCTATCATGGCACAGAGAAATTCTCAGTATGAATTTAGAAAGGTTCATGCATTTCTTTAACGAAATAGCCTGCCCAGGTATCCATGAAACAAAGTGGCCCCCATCAAATGGATCTCCATAGCAGCAGCATGCTATTTGTTTAACTGGGCGAAGGGAAAAATGTCTTTTTCTCCCCACATGAACAGAAACTGGAGACAACTGGTGAACACTGGGAAGCTCCAGCTGTACCTACCTCCTGCCACATGGCTGCTTCCAAGGTTCAGTGATGTACCTCCCAAGATGACTTTCATAAAAAACCTACTCATTCCTCTTCAGGGAAGAAAGACAACCCTGTCCCATGACACTCCATACATCTGGGAACTTCACAAGACCTTCTATGCCTTCTTCTATCACTTAATCAGGAAAAATTCTCTCCATGTCACCTCTTAAGTATTCCAGTGTACCCTACACCCATCCCCCAATTCTACCACTTCAACTCCCTAAACCAAACCCTGGGAGTGACTGTATTCTATAGAAAGTACACTCATAAACATTCCCCGTTTGAATGCTACAGCTATCATGCAATGTGCATTTTAAACAATCTTTTCAGAAGAGAAAACCTAGAGAAAGGATAAATCTCCCTTGGCCCACAATTAAATCAGCCTGCAAATACTGAAAAGTCTCCTTTCTTAGGCTCTTTTCAATCTCACAAACTTGCACCTGTCACACTCTCCTTCCTGAAAGTATGATGGGTACATGCTGCCTGCCATCTAAATGGCACATGCCTTCAGGTAGGAACAGTGTTGGGAAAGTATGACCTCTACCCAGTGGACGTATCTAGTGTCCTCCCTCTGAGGCAGTCCTCATCATTCAAAACTACAAATAAAATGCAGACACCAGGAGATCAGGTACAAAGATCACTTGCCTAATGGAGTCTCCCATGAGCTGGGCACCTTGGAGCAGCTTCCTGTGAGCAGGGCCCCTGCCTGCTTACCTCTGCCTGCCACCTTTCAGAATGCTCTGCCAGCTTGTACTCTTCAGCCAGCGGCTCTCGATGGCCCTCAGGGTCATGCTGGGTGAGGAGGTCCTTGAGATGCCTATTGAGGAAGAAAGAAGCATCTTTCCTTCCTACAGCCTTAAGTGGGCCACTTCTGGGACCTGAACTTCAGTCAGAAAGTTAAAATCTTGGGGCTGGGGTTGTGGCTCAGTGGTAGAGCACTTGTCTAGCATGTGTGAGGCAGTGGGTTCGAGTCTCAGCACCACATATAAGCAAATAAATAAATAAAGATTCATGAATAACTAATAAAATATTTAAAAAAAAAAAAAAAAAAAGAAAGTTAAAATCTCTAAGGTAGGGTACAAAGGGAAATTTATAATTAGAACTCAATGAACGATGGGATATTAGGATTCTGACTGAGATTTCCATGACAATATCCCTTTGAAACTTTCAAACCAGAATTCTGGTACACTTTTGAGCAAATGTGCATATATTTTTGCAATTGCCAACTCACCTCCTGCAGACTAGTAGTAAATACCCAATGTTGGTATTTCATGTACTTTCTGAGTCCTTTCCTTTTGATACTATGAAAAAATACATTTATACATATGTGCATATCTATACATTTAATTACATATATATGTATACACACGTACTATGGTATAGATAAAGCATACATTAGTATAGATATACATCTAACTGCCTTCCTTGTTATGAGATCCCTACTACAAAAGATAAAGTGGAAGGATGTCTGAATTTAACCCTGCCTTTAGACGATACATGAGAAGGTGGACGGGACCTACGAGTACAGAAAATCCCGAGACTGATTTATTCAGAGTAACTCTTCAAGTACCAGAAGGAAAACATACAAACTTATGTGGGCAATGGCATTGTTGTTTGGGTGAATGAAATTGGTAAAAATCAGCAGTTTGTGTGTATCTCTGTTACAGATGTGGCCACGTTTTTCTCTCTCATTGAGTTTAGAGACAAAGTGCTGTGCCAGCCTGCTCCCATCAACAACTTGCTCTCAGAGGACCTGCGCCAGGTGACTGTCAGAGTCTTCTTTGGTGAGGAGGTCCTTGAGATGCTGACTGAGGGAGGAGGAGGCATCCCTCCCTTCCAATACTGCTGGAGTAACTGGGTGCCAGATCACAAGCCTGAGCGTGATTTTCCTGATGCAGGGAGAAGGAACACATCAGAATGCATGCTATATTGATAAGTGATAAGGATTTGAGGGAGGTGTTTCCGAAGGTATCATGGGGAGTCCTTCAGGGCAATGCTGACTCATTTAATGCCAGAAGTCCATGAGCATTTATAGTTTACTTGAACTCTATTTTAGTGAGTTAAGAAACTAATAAGTTTTGGCACTTAATATAAGAATTTTGAAGAAAGCAAGTGGCATCCTTTGAAAACACACTTGAAATGGTGTGCGATAGGTATGTAAATACAGCAGACCAATTTTTCCCTGGATCTGGAGGGAAGATGATATATAATCAACATATCACATTAATTAGCTCAGCACCCCTCAATGATCAGAATTACCAGGGGCATTTGGCTCTTGTCCTTCATCCTTACTATCTTGTTTATTTTCTGCCAGTAAAACCAGACTGGGCCAGCCATATTACACCACTCCTGCTTTACACACTGCAAACACAAGCATATAAATGTTCTCTAGATACACTGGGATATCCTGGAGAAGAACACTGAAGGAGAACTTAAACATAGGAAAAGCCGGCCTTGTTTGGGGGACCAAGTGAGTAGGCAGTCTTGATCTGATAAATTATTGATCCAGATCCCCTGTCTGAACTCTGGCAGGTCAAGCATGCACTTTTTTCCCCCAGACATCCTGTTAAAAGTGCCTAGCTGCCTTCTAAAAACATGGGTAACTTGCCTCAGCAGATACTTTGTGTGATGTTGGTTAAGATTAGAAAAGACACTGAAAGTAGATTTAGATGGAATATGCAAACTCTCACAAGGGAAAGAATTATTGGTGCTCCATGGGCACAGGATTCTTGGCATTCATGGATGTTGCAAGTGACGGGGTGCAGCCTTCCCTTCAGAGAAAATGCCATACGTGGGCAATGAGAATTTCAGACCGGAGCTTAGAGCCAAGCAAAGAGTACCATCTCTAAAAATATAGTGATTTTGTCATCCTTCTTGGATAGCCACAAATGTTCAAGCAGTATTATTGAGAATCAACATTTAACAGGACAAGTAGAGGAGAGACAAGAGGACCCACTGCAAAAGAATTTTCTGAATAGATGATGAGGCATCTGCATGTTGAAGAACTGTCTGAGTTTCTTTGGATACATTCACTCTCCTCACCCCTGCCTGCAATGTTCCATAACTTGCATTTGGAGGTGAGTGCCAGGTGTGGCTAAAAGTAGGAAGGGTGCAAGTTACCTGACCCACCCAACGTCTGGGCTTCAGACCTGGTCCTAGTGTTTGACTCAAACCAATGAGTAGCCATGGGGCCTGCCTGCAAGGAGATCTCTCTAACCACCTAGAGGGCTGAAGTTAAAGAAAGGGAGCCTACCTGGGAAGCCACCAGGAGCTGCATTTTTCTTTTCTTTTTAGATGGACAGCTTTCTTTATTTATTTTTATGCCTTTATTTGTTTAGTCTTTTATGCAGTGCTAAGGATCGAACCCAATGCCTCACACACACTAGGCAAGCATTGTGCCACTGAGCTACAGCCCCAGTCCATTGCCTTTTACCATGTACTCACTGGCCACATCCAGAGTACAGTAAACCACATGTTCCTCAGAGAGGGAGGCTGGACTCTTGGAAGTCCTGCAGAGTTAGACAAATCATGACAGTTGGAATGAGCCCAAAACACATCTTTCAATGAGCCCATCAGCACTTCATTCATGTCCTCCACTTGCAGCTCCGTGCTGAGACCTTTATATAAGGAGAGCAGAATGCTAAAACAGGAAACACTGAACTTTACAATTACTCACCTGGTCTTGATTAAAACCTTCAAGGAAAAGCTCCAGAAGGCAGAGTGGTTATCCCTCCAAAGTGGAGGAACCAATCAGACCCCTTTGATTTTTACAAAGAGTGTGACTTCTGTGGGAGTTTGAGAAGGAAGGTGGAGTGTGAGAGGGCTTCAGGTGCTCAGTTCTCTGGTTAGGTAACATTGCTGATGAGGAAGGAGACTCCTCTTTCCCCGCATGGTTCAGGCATGTCATACCACAATGACAGCCATAACAGTACAACCCCAGTGTCTTTTGCTCCACATTCCTTGAATGGTTCTGGTAAATGAAAGTTCCTAAGGCATTATTGATTCCAAAAGATGTTGGGCATTCAGGCCTTGTTTTTTAATATTTTGATTTAATATGACTCTGGTTTGTTCTGGTCACATTTCTTGCTATGGAATTCAACAAAGCCAACAAACTCAGGCCAAACCTGTAGAAAATAACATGTCTACTCCTCACTACCCTGCACAGGAGAGTGCAGTAGTTCACTGTGAGTGAAGGAAATCTGACTTTAACACCATGGGAAAGACTGTCTCTAGGTTACTAAGGTAAAACTAATGGAAGGTAGAAACCAAGAAAAGAACCACCAAGGGAAAATAATGGATCCCAATCCTAGTTATCAGAATGGATGGACTAAGTACATCCCACACTTTTGCTTTTCCTTGGGACCTGTGATGTCATTCAAGGTGTCACCATTACATTCATTATCCATGATTTTCACATTTACCTGGAGTCCACCGGCTCTTTTGCTCCAGATTGTCTTGAGTTTCTGCAAATATATTCAGACAGAAACTTATCCTTATGTCCTGTTACCAACCCTGTACCAATTTATTCACAGGGTGAGTGTATTCTTTATGTGATGAAAGGAAACTCTGAGGAGTACACTCAAGTAAGTCTTGGGCTGTATCTTCTGAGAAATGGAAAGGTGTCCCTTTCCTTGTCACTGGTCAGATATCCCCTATTTGGTCAATTAATAGCATCATATTCTATTTTCTATTCATTATCCCAGTGATGAAGAAAAACTTGAAGACTGGCTTCTAGAAAATTTTCTTCAAGACTCAGACCTTACTCCAGAAGCTGGTGCTTCTGGGTACATTTCAGATTATATACAGGGACTGAAATGATGTGTGGGATCTATAGACCTTCCATGAGGAAAGATCTTTTGTGCTACTGAGAAAACAGGATGATTTCTCTTAAAGGGAGTGGCATATGTCAGGGTCCAGTACAGGCCTTCAGGAATAATTCTAACACATTCATGAGGGACCATACAAACAATATCTCCCACGATGCAATCTAGAGTACTAACCTATTTGTACACTCACCAATCCTCAAAGTAGACTTACTGTTCAGGATCAAAAACTAGCAAGAACATTATGGAGAGATCATCTGTTACAGCTTGGAGGAAAGAGGCCATGCAGATCTCTGCTCTGCATATGCATCAGTGGTGCCTGTGGGGCTGTTGCAGTCTCCACAACTACCCCACTTTGGTTATTCCTGTGTTCACCATCCTGAATTTTCACTGAATCCCCCAGAAATATGACTAATACAAGTATAATTCTCTTTTAATGGACTGCTCCCAAGCTGCATCCCGAGAAGAGACTTCATACTCACCCAACAGGTGAACACTGGAGCAGGGAGGTTGGTGGATGTCAGGCATTTCACAGTAACTGGAGGATGTCTTATGGCCTCATGATTGAGTCCTTCAGGGCTTCTTCCACTTCCTCCTTTTCCTTCTGTTCCTCTTTGTTTAGCCTGGTGTGATAAAGTGTATGATCAAACCAAGAAAGATTGGATGCAAGAGTCCCAGGTGGTCCTGAAAGAGGCCTAAGGGAGGGGTCACAGAAGGCAGGGGAACTACCTTCTAGGAGAAAGAAACTGGTCCACATAGGATAATGGCAGAGTGCTGCTGCTTTCAAGGCAGGACATAAAAGAAGATGCACTGACTAGAAAATGAGCTGAGGATGACGGATTCTCACGCTCCCTGTTTGATACAAGCATGACCCACAGCACATACAGAGAACACAACAGTGGCTCCAACTTTTCTAAAAATTGCATCAATTTTTACATACATCAGCAGTCAATGCCCTAGAGACATTCCAGAATTCTAGAGATTTTGTGCATTCTAGGATTCTTTTTCTACGTATTGTGAATAGATATCTTTTTTTTCTGATTCCTTGGTATAAAATCCCTGCCAATATGCTACAGCCAACCATGCATAAACCAGAAATACATCTCATCCTCAATTTATCCATACAAGAGTGTAGACAGAGATTCTGAGTTTAAAAACTTTAGGGAAGCTGATTATTTCTACCCTCATGAAGCCCAGGATAGGAAGCTCCAGAAAAGAAATGCTTGTCAAATAAATGGGTGAATTTATCATCTGTGTTACTTTAAAGCTGAAGAGGACAACTTGGGCTGCAGCCATAAAAAAGACTTGGTAAATCTAATAAGAGCAGGGAAAATCTAGCAAATTGTTGGAAATTGGCCTTTAAATTAGAAGTAATAATGTGTTATCTTTCCTATGTCAGTCAGTCAATATATCTATCTTTATATATCTGTGTGAGTGTATACATACACACACACACATCAACACAGGTATTATTTTTATATGATATTGTATAATTTGTTTTCAAACATGAATTGAAGCCAAATTTTATAGATTTTTGTTATTAAAAATGGAATTGTATTTTTGATTTCTCATTTGAAAGAACAAACAGAATTAAGTCGTATTAGTTTATACATTATTCTTTACTTACAATCTGCCAATACCAAATGAACTATTAGGTAGTAACCAAAACATCTTTATTACACTTTCCTAATTTTTCAACCATTATCTGTAAGGAAGACATTATACAGAACATAGCTACAAAAATGGAAGTTATATAAGTGAAATATTGATTAATTACATTAAAAATTAGCAAATTTATCTATGCATAGTTATTCAAAATAACTGTTTAATAATTTCTTCACTTTTTTACATCTTTTTATTAGTTACTGATGGATCTTTATTCATTTATTTGTTTATATGTGGTGCTGAGAATCAAACCCAGTGCCTCACACATGGTAGGCAAGCACACTACCAATGAGCCACAACCCCAGCCACTAATTTCTTCATTTTATATATATATGGTTGTCCTTGATGTGTACAGAATGGTTTCTGGAATTTGCTTCAGGTACTAAAGTGCACTGATGCTCCAGTCCCTTAAATCCCATGGTACAGTATTTCCATATAATATACACACACACTTCCTGGTACTTTCAGACATCTATAGATTCTGCATAAACCTAATACAAAGTAAATAGTATCTAAAGAGTTTGCATACTACATTGTTTATGGAATGACAAATAAGCCCGTACATGTCTAGTACAGCTGCAGCCATGAGAGGCCCAACTACATACATAGTAAATGATCTGCAGTTGATTGAAGCCACAGATGTGAAAGCTGCAGATACAAAGGACTCAAGTTGCTTTAAGACCATTTTATGTATCTGCATTTGCTTTCATAAAAAAGAAAAGCTTTAGTTTAAGATTTTGGGGAAGTGTTACTATTTCATTGTTCTAGGTCCAATGAAAATGTAAAACTAGTTTCTGGTAAAGTAGGATTGTTTTCACAATCCTTATTTTAAAATCAAAAGAAACTGATGATTTTACACTAAGATTGCTTAATGTTATTAACTACATTTGCTATCACTATATGCACCTATGAAAAAAATCCAAAAATGTGTTTAAGTAGGTTAGTTATCAGCTAGATTAAACCTTTCATTATTTTTTTTGTCTTGTCTTGACAATGTGTCTTTATATATTATTTAATGACATTAACAATCATGTTATATCTAGAAAGAAATAGTCTGGGCTTAAGCCACTTCATGAAGGTTAAGAAGACATTTTTGACATAGCAACTTGAATAAAATTGGTACTGAGATAATGAAAAAATAGTGTAGGCAGATCTTAAACAGGAGAGAAATTATAGACTATTCATGAACTATATGCAATTATAGTATATATAACCAACTTACCTGGCATAAAATTCTGAAGATGATATACAGTAAGTAGTGTGATTACACACCAAGGGGGAAATAGGAATGAAGTTTTGCTTCATAATTAATAACTGACTGCAACAGAATCTTTAGAGCTCATAATACTATTCCCATTTTGAAAACAGAATTCAACTATTCTGTTGGGGGAGATTAATTAAGCATTGTGAAATATATAGAGCACCTATACTTAGAGTTTTAAATAAGTATTACTGATTTGATGTTTACCTGGTGAACTTCCAAGTACAAACTCCAGGAAAATGAGGAATTTGCCAATAAAATCTTAAACAACTTAATGTACACAATGTGGGGGAAATTATGAAATATAATCTAATGGGCTAATTGAGAATTTTGGTTATTGCACTGATAAAATACATACAAATTTTTTGGCTCAATTTAAAATAATTTGGCAAAAATTAGAGCAGACGTGAAAACAAGTTGCTTTACAAGTCCTCAATAAACACTGTGACTCTGAGACAAAAGAGTAAATAATTCAAAATTATTTAGAATTTATCAAGGAGATAAATTCTAAATAAATGTCAAAGATGGTACTTTTTAAGTTATCCAGAAATTATAATTCTAGGTCAGGAGTTTTGGACGTTTTTCCTCTACCAGAGACAACTGACTAAATATCTTTAATGAACATTTTGCTATGCTTTGGGCAGGGCATTATGCTTGGGAGTCAAAAGAGGAGAATTAATGATGGTAAATTATTTATATTTCAGAGAGAAAACCTGCCACTTATGTTGTAACTAAGAGATAAACAGCATAAAGATTTTAAATTTATGAATTTGGAATATTCCTAAGTTGCCAAACAGCAAGAAGAATTTAGGTTTAACCTTTGCCCATTTTAAGAAACTGCCAAAAACTACTGCTCCCTCTGAAACAAACATTTTTGTAGTCCTGTACATTACAAATGTATGAGCTCGACGCTTGATCAAACAGAATGTTAATCTGGTTTAATTTTACTGCTTTAAAAACTAAAATGAAAACAAATAATTGTCATTCAATCAGAGATCTACTCCTTTTTGTAAATAATTGTTTTAGTATGTAGATAGATGTGTATATGTGTCACACTCACATACACACACACATATGTGTATGTGTGTGTGTGTGTGTGTGTGTAGGCCTATATAAATATAAATGTGCATCTATATTATCACACTAGTAATATATTTACTTATACATATTGTGTCCATGATGGCTCTGTACTGGCTTGGTCTGTCTCTCATCTTTCATTCACTGTTGTATTGAGATGTACAGATATCTGGGCAGGATTACTGCAATGGTTCTCAGGAAGAGAGTAAAAGTAAACTACCTGAATCAAAAAAGAACACAATTCTATGACCCTGATGATTTTATCTTAGTTCTGGAATGAAATCAATGAAGAACCTTTACATAAATTTATCAAGTACATGATATTTTGCCTTCAGCCCTTTATTGAATTACTTACAGCTCCTCTAACAATTTTATCTTTTATTAAACTATCAAATTCAGAAAGTCAAATTATTCTGCAGTAAAAATTATTGAAAATTTCAATTATATTTAGAAAAAAAATGTGGCTACCTGGAGTCTTTACATTATTCTAATAGCTTTTTTCAACTCTTACATTCTAAGTTTTATGTCAGAAATTTGCCAAATTGAGAAAAAAAATGTTTGGGCTCAAATCATTCAAGTCAATTTAATGTTCTGTATTCATTATTGACATAGATTGTATATCCATGTATTTGGAAGACTGAAAGCTCTTGAGAAAGCTTTCACCTGTGATAACTTCAAATGCTTTAGAAATGAGGTCCCTTTCAGTCATAATTTAAGAATTTCTAGTTGATATCACAACCGAGAAGCAAGAACATAGAAAGAACAATGAAGGAACAGAATCAGAAAGTGGGAATTAAAATTTCTTTAAATGACCATTTCAATTATATCTCACAATTTAAAGGTGGTTTAAGAAATTTGTGACAAAAATTTACTGTGTATGGCATGAAGTCTTCACTTTCTTTCTTTTTTTATTTTTGAGAGAGAATTTTTTAATATTTATTTTTTTGGTTTTTGGTGGACACAACATCTTTTTTTATTTTTATGTAGTGCTGAGGATCAAACCCAGCGAGCGCGTTACTGCTTGAGCCACATCCCCAGCCCTTCACTTTCATACTTCAACTAGTACTTCCTGGACTTGACTCAAATTATTCCTTCCCATCTAAGTCTTTCTGATGTGGAGGTTTGAAAAAAAATCGAACATTGAGTTGCTGCTGAGACTAATAGCTACAAATCTGTGGAGAAATGAATAATTTATTCCTTTAGATGATGCAAAATTGATTTAGGGAATAATGAAACAGCAGCAGAGGCAACCCCGGATAAGGGGCAAAAATGGAATGTAGAGAAATGAGCCTTAATTCTAAATGTATTCCTAGCCTCCAATTCTTGAAACACAATGACACTAAACTCTGGAAGCTTTAAATTAATCAGAATCTAGTACAGTTGCTAATGACTAGGGCAACAACTGATCCTGGGAGAAAGCCACCATACGCATTTCACATCACTTCCAAAGTGTCCCTTATGTTTAGGGTAAACACTGCTAAATTAAACTAGACAAAATTCCAATACTTTTAGATGCTTTTGAACAATTCTCATGAAATAAGAAAACTAAGGCTGTCAGTAGACAAAAAAAAAAAAAAAAAAAACTACAGAAACTGAGAAAAGGCCTTTCCAGATGAATATTATCTGTAAACAATTGTGAGTATGCTATGGTTTAGATAGCTGGTGTTCCCCCAAAAGCTCATGTGCAAGACAATGCAAGAATTTTCAGAGGTGAAATGATTTAATTGTGAGAGCTTCTTCCTGATCAGTGGATTATTCCACTGATATGGATTAATTAGGTGATAACTATAGGCAGGTAGGATGTGCCTGGAAGTGGGGTGTGCCCTTAGGGTTTATGTTTGTCCCTGGTGAGCAGAGCTCTCTTGAGATCTCCTCTTCCTGATTGCCATGTCCTGAGCTGCTTCTTGCCACCATACCCTCCACCATGATGTTCTGTTTCACCTCACTCCCAGAGATGTGGAGTCAGCTGACCATGGACTGAACCTCTGAAACCACCAGCTAAAACAAACTTTTCTACCTCTGTTCTGTTTTTGTCAGGTCAAGGTGGCACAAAGCTGACTAAAACAGAGCATAAGAAGGTAAAAGATGTTTTTCATCAACAAACTATATCCTAGGGAGTTACTGGATACAAATGATTGAGATTTCTACTTGCTGAAATAGGTATATAAGTAAAGCAATCCATTTCTTTTACCCTCCATAACTACTGATGTTGGGCTCCAAGATCAGTATATCTGCAAAATATTTCTTTCTAGACAGTGAACATACAAACCAATTCTAGAAAATGCCATGGAATATCATGACTATAGCTTGTTTTGGAGACTCATTTATCAAATTTGAATGTATCATTTATTTTATAAATGATCAATAGAAAAAACTAGTTTCATATAAATAATTTCATGAGGACAAATTCAGTGGCATGAAAAATTTTCTAACCACTTTGAAAATTCAAGTAACATTACCCTTTTGTCACTTTAGCAAAACTAGGACTGTGACAAGGTAAATGAACTTTTCCTCGGACCCCAATTAAAAATGTTTTTTAGGTTTAATGATGAACCAACCTCTTATTAATTATTGAGATAATAAACTAGATAGAATTAAATACTTCAGTAGTCTTCATGCATTTAAAAGTGTCTTATTTTGATACATTATATTACATTTGGTGAAAACATAAAACATAAAAATATTACATTTATATTTGCAAAAATGTTTCCTGATAATATAGGAAAAGGATAAGTTAAGACTCTATGCTATACATTTAAAAACACACTAGAATTGAAAGACATTGCTCAAATATGAGGAAAATAAAGGTATGAAAAACTTATTTACATGAACACAACAGAGGTGACTTCAAAAATCAAAATATCCATTGCCTGTGGAGCCTATTAAGAAGACAGATACTAGCAATTTGAAGAACAATGTGTGTTTATTTAAGGAAATATGTCCAGCTCTTCATCTAAGGCAGTTTCAAGTGCAACAGGGGTCAAAAGAATCATATAATATAAAATATAACACTTTCTTATAATAAATAGCCAGAGGTATAAAAATTACAAAAGTGCATGCCACACACTCTAAAAGGAATTTAAGGAACTTGATGAGGATTTCATATTTATTTTTTAAAAAAACAAGATTTAATAAAGGGATGGACTCAAACTAAAAAGCTTCTTCTCAGCAAAAGAAACAATCAGTGAAGTGAAGAGAGAGCCTACATTTGGGGAACAAATTTTTGCCACAGGAATAATCTCCAGGGTGCATAAAGGACTCAAAAACCTTAACACCAAAAAATAAAAAAACAAACAATAAATGGACTAATGAGCTGAACAGATACTTCTCAGAAGAAGATATACATTTGATCAACAAATATATGAAAAATATCTGAAAAAAGTTCAACATCAACATTAAAGAAATGCAAATCAAAACTACTCTAAGATTTCATCTCACACCAGTCAGAATGGTAGTTATAAAGAATACAGACAACAATAAATGTTGGAGAGGATATGGGGGAAAAGGCACACTCATACTTTGCTGGTGGGACTGCAAATTGATCAACCAATCTGGAAAGCAGCATGGAGATTCCTTTGAAAACTTGGAATGAAACCACTATTTGACCCAGCTATCCCACTTCTCAGTCTATACAGAGCAGGAAGTCCTGAGAGCTGTAAACCAATTCATAATAGCTAACCTGTGGAAGCAACCTAGATGTCCTTCAATAGATGAATGGAAAAGAAACTGTGGTATATACACACAACAAAATATTCCTCAGCATTAAAAGAGAACAAAATTATGGCATTTGCAGGTAATTGGATGGAGAATACCATGCTAAGTGAAGTAAGCCAATTCCCCAAAACCAAAGGCTGAATGTTCTCTCTGATAAGTGAATGCTGTTCCATAATGGCTGGGCGGGGAGACATGGGAAAAAATGGAGGAACTTTGATGGGACAAAGGGGAGGGAGGAGTGGGGAGGAGGCTTGGGGGCAGGAAAGATGGTGGAATGAGATGGACATCATTACCCCAGGTACATGTATGACTGCACATGTGGTGCAACGGCTACATCGGCTTCATCCTGTACATCTAGAGAAATGAAAAGTCGTGCTGCAACTGTGTACAATGAATCAAAGTGCATTCTGCTGTCATATATTTAAATTAATAAAAATACAAATGAAGTTCTAGATGCAACAGAATATCAATAAGAGACTGTAAAGAGCTTGAGTCAATGTTAACACATATATAATGTAGCCCTCTAGAACTAGAGCTGTCAGACATTCCATAGTTAGAAAGAAAGTGTAATTCTGTAAATCATGGTTAAAAACTAATAACTAGAAAAAGCAAGATGAATCAAAAGTTATGCCCAATAATTTAGCTTTCTAAACCAAGATGCATGTAACAATTCACAAGAATTGCTAAAATCACTGCAGTACTCTTTACTTTCCTAAGTCCTAGAAACCTTTCATCCTTTTGCAGAAAAAAAATTGCACATACAGCAACTGCATACATTTGTGTGTAGTTTCTTTGCATATAAGTATATAAAATTTTGACCAGGATATTTATTTCTGTTTTTATAGGATTCAAAAAATAGGGACATTGGTCAAACATCACATTTTGACTTTTAAAGCTAATTTCTTATTTTCTTTTGGGGATATTTAAAGTTGTTTCTCAGCCTAGTCAGTGTTCACATTTTTGTTTAATTTTGGGTGTTTAATTTCCTAGAGATTAGATCTCAAGATTACAAATTACAGGCACAAATTGCAATGAAAATGAAGTCTCATGGATTTATTGAATTATTATTTTGTTACGTTTGCTTATTGTTGCTATACATATCATATCAGTCATATATAACAAAGTCCTTAAAATAGTACATATAGTAAGAATTTGATATGTCAAATGTTATTTATGTCATTTATTACTACTAATTCATTTATAATTACCCCATTGTCAATTAATTAAAATGATGTTCAAATGATAGTTATGTAACATTAGAATTTAAGTCTTGAAATAAATATTTTAGTAGTGGATAGACAGCTTCTGGAAAAGTTCCAATGATCTTCAAATCTCAGATACATGGTTCATAGAAGAAATTTGATTCATCTGTGTGGACAAGACTTTCCATTTCTTTCTGGGAGACTTAACTTTGTATAATCTTCAGAACAATGATAAATATATTCCCTATTTAATTTTATTTGTGTGTATATATATATATATATATATATATATATATTAGTATATCAAGTGGTCATTCTCAGGTTAACTACAAATACCTTTGACATTTTTTGTTGTTTTTGTTAACTTTTTTTGTAGTTGCAGATGGACAGAATGCCTTTATTTGTTTATTTTTATGTGGTGCATAGTTTTGAACCTAGTGCCTCACACATGCTAGGTAAGTGCTCTGCCACTGAGCTACAGTGCCAGCCCTGCTTTTGACTTTTAATGCTAATTTATTCTGGAGTAATGAGCTTTTGTACACCTGTCCCTCCTTTTATTGTCCACTGGTATTTAGATACAGGCATATGAAATTGTCATGTTTTTGACTTACAAAAATGGCAACTTCATATGGATTTCTCAGACAGATAGATTTTTCCCAAAACACAATTACATCAGATCATGGTTTGGTTTTTTTTTTTTTTTTTGAATTTTTTTAACATTTATTTTTTAGTTCTCGGCGGACACAACATCTTTGTTTGTATGTGGTGCTGAGGATCGAACCCGGGCCGCACGCATGCCAGGTGAGCGCGCTACCGCTTGAGCCACATCCCCAGCCCAGGGAAATCATGGTTTTTAAGAAAGTTTTTTCTGATCCTCCAAAGATGGGACATCATAGTCTAAGAAAAGAGTACTTCCTAACTCACTTCCTAGTGATGCTCATGAATGATCATCTTTTCTTATAATCATATCAAAGTACTTATGATTATGACACAATTTCATTTGATTTGTTTTTACTTTTTTTGGTGGGGGAGGTGTATTGGGGATTGAACTCAAGGACACTCAACCACTAAGCCACATCCCCAGCCCTATTTTGTATTTTATTTAGAGACAGGGTCTCACTGAGTTGCTCAGAGCCTCACCGTTGCTGAGGCTGGCTTTGACTCACTGTCCTCCTGCTGCAGCCTCCGAGCTGCTGGTATTACAGGTGAGTGTCACTGCACCCAGATAGCATAGGGGTTTTTGCCTTTGAGAGGGACACATCAGAAGGCAAAAGTATGTGTGACATCATGAAGGGTAAGGTCCTGAAAATAGCCTGTGTTCTCAAAGATGAGCAACTTGCAAAGTTGACTCTGCAGCCAGAGGGAAATGTCCAGAGGGAACAGGCAAAATGATGGCAGATGACTGCATACAACCAGGTTTATAAACCCTTCCAAGGGGCTCAGAGAAAAGGTTGATGGCCAGCCACTGCTAGAAGTTAGATGGTGTCTGGGAGAAGGCACAAGACAGAGCGGGAGGTCCTGAGAGCTAGAAACCAGTGAAACTGGAGTTGTTTTTGAGACAACCGCTTCAAAGGTTGTGCTCATTGTACGCTAGGCTCTTACACTCCAGAGTAAAAAATCAGGTCAAGGAAGTGTCCTTTTCCTTTTCTCTTTCCCTCCCCTACCTCTTTCATGATTTGGTCATGAGTCAGGGTTCAGGACTTTTGAAGAGGATCCATGTAATCAGGTAACCAATCAAGGATGTGTCAGATGACATCAACCAATGTTCTTACTGATCTTTTATTTTTCACTGCCACACAGAAGGAACAAATGTCAACTAAATGGTCTCCTTTTGACTTCATCTCAATCTCTTTGATGTCATTTCAACTCTCCGAAAATCAGTGATTTTATAATCAGTGTTTTTTTCTATTGTTTAAGGGTACTTTATTTCTTGCTTAGCAAACAGTGTCCACAAAATAGACGGGTTACTTGAATTCTGGAAGTGGAATTTCAACAGTGCAAACTCAAATAATACTAAAACATCCTAATTCTAAATAAATGGTTAAATTGTTGTGAGTTCCTCAAATAAGATAGTAATATTTTTTTCAGGATTTTGGTTTTTGGCCCTGATCAACTAAAAGTGACTTAATTTGACTGTGAGTAAAAATAATACCAAGATTGGGGCTGTGGCTCAGCAGTAGAGCACTCACCTAGCATGTGTGAGGCCCTGGGTTCAATCTTCAGCACCATGTAAAAATAAATAAATAAAATAAAGATATTGTGTCCAACAGAACTAAAAAATAAATATAGAAAAATACAATGCAGGGGCTGGGGATGTGGCTCAAGCGGTAGCGCGCTCATCTGGCATGCGTGCGGCCCGGGTTCGATCCTCAGCCCACATACCAACAAAGATGTTGTGTCTGCCGATAACTAAATAAATAAATAAATATTTTTTTAAAAAAAAGAAAAGAAAAATACAATGCAGATTTTTTCAGGAGAGTACTTCATATTGAATCTACATGGCTGAGTTTGGGCACTTGGAAGCCACTTAGGCTTTGGGAGGATGTGAAGAGGGATAGAGGAGGAACAAAGTCCCCTGGATCATGTGGGCCAAAGACTTGATAGGATGGCAATATAACTCTGGGTGCCAGTGAAGCCAGATTTAAAGTTAGGTAGTCAGTGTAGTTAGGTAAATCGGGTCTAATATCGAGTAAGATCCAAAATGGAGGCCATCTTTAGAATGAATTCTGGGAAAAGTTAAACAACTCTTGGAATGTTAATGAAGTCCAGGAAAAATCCCAAGGCCAGAGCCCATCCCAAAGAAGTGTTAATGAACAGCCCCCAGCAAACATGAAGATAGCCCATCCCAAAGAAGTATTAATAAACAGCCCCCAGCAAACTTGAAGGTGCTGACTCAGAAGTCCTTCCTGACCAGATTACTTCTTTGGCCCACCTGTGTCCCACCCCTCTGGCCTTCCCACCTACATTCCATCACTGAAAGAACTATAAAAAGGGGAAGCAACCGCACTTCCACGGATTCCATCTCTTGGGTCCCCTTCTTCCTCCGGGAGAAGTCTTTTCTGCTGTCCTTTAATAAACTTCCATTTTCCACTCTAAACTTACCTCGGCGTGCTTCTCTGGTATTATACTTCAACAATGGGGAAGCAAGGACTCATCACTGGTCAACAGCGGTAACACCAGGCCCCTGAGAACATCCTGACAGGAAGGAAGCCTCCTGTTTGCAATTTTCAGTGCCTGCCTGTATTTATTTCAACAGGCTCTATTTTTCATTATTATTTTATATTTAAGAGTGATAGATTTTACTTACGGTTAGTAATACTTACCTGCTTTTATTACATTTGCATAGCCTGGGCTCCATGTGGCTCTCAGCTTCTCAAATTGACATAGAATTTCCTGCCATGAGAAAAGAAAGAAAAGTAAAGCTCTGCTATTCAAGGTTCTCCCAACCTTGTCAGCTGATGACCACAGTCATACATCCCCTAACCCAACAGGCCATGGAATGGACACCTCACATATCCACCGTATTCCTTTCCCTGCTCCCCAGGGCCTCACCTCACCTTCTTCCCACCAGCATCCTGGGACTATGGCCCTGATGGAGACAGGAGAAACCCCTGCAGCTTCTGAAGCTTCACTTCATCTTCTGTGATTGTGGGAACCACAATCAGCTCACAGTGTCCTTTCTGGGGAGGGCAGAGGGATCTCCAAGCCAAGGGAGAGGGAGGGAGGAGTAACTGTCATGATGACCTCCTACAGCCATATCAGTAGTGGCTCCAAGGCTTGAGCAGATATGGAGTGAGGAGAGATGAGTCAACAATGCAGTGTGTGCCTCCAAGGACGCTCCAGATGCCAACAAGTGACTCTGCCTGTGGCCAGTGAGAATGTGTGCTTTGTGCATATGCGTGACTGCATGTGCTTGTGTGTGCCTGTGTGTGCACAGGTGCAGGTGTGCATGTCTGTGCATATGTGTGTGTACCTGTGCATGCATTTTTGCATTTATGTGCATGCATGTGTGCAGGCATGTATGTGTGTGCACACTTGTGCATGTGTGTCTATATCCATGCATGTTTGTGTGCAGATGCATGTGTATATGTGCATATGTTCACCTGTGTGTGTTTGAAGGGGAGATGCAAATGTGTTTCTTGTGGTACAAAAGAAAGTGAAACTTCAGTCAAACTAAAGTTGTCTTCTTTCATGGGAAAATGGTTTTAATTCACCTTTAAAGGTCTGATTATTGTGGAAGGGTCTGGATTTATTGGCCGAGTGTGTTGCAGTTTATCAGATTAAACTGTGGCACTTTTCAGTGACAAACTGGCCCAGAAAAAAAGGGCAGGAAATTCTCCATGTAGCAGCTTGGAAATGCTAATCTTCTGTTGACCTGCAGTGAATATTTGTACCCAGGACAGGGAGAAGAGGGGAGTGATAATGAGGGAGAAAACAAGTCAAATCCAAGGGAAGCTCTGCACCCTCCCATCTGTTAGGAGCACTGACTCTGCCCAGGCGGCTCTGTCAGCTTGCTGTGGGCTTTAGCAGACTCTTAGAGATAGATTAGTGGAAGTCAGAGTGGAGGCTTTCAGTGTTGACCATTTGTTCAATGGTTTGGAAAACACTTGTTGAGCACAGGAAGTGCTGTGGGCTTGGGGGTCATTGGAGGGGATGACTCTGATCAACAGGCATCTCTATCTCATCAAGCTTGCTTTCTGGGGTTGTGGCTGCACTTGAACAATAAATATGAAAATTTTCAGGTGGACTACAGAAAGGCAAGAGTTCTGGAAAGCAGCAAAGCCTGGAGGAAGGGCAGGGAGTGGGAAGAGGCCTTAAGTCATCAACAGATCATCAGCCAAGTCACCAGTGAACAAAGAGCACCCGAGCAAAGGCTCATGGAGGGAGGGTTGTTCCCAGCAGAAGGATCCCCAGCACAGGGCTCTGAGGTGGGAAAAGCAGGCCACCAAAGAATGAGGGTGAGGAAAGGATCAGGAGAGCATGAGGCTGATGCCATCATAAGCCAGGGTGACCATCCAGGGCCTGCAGCCCATGTAAGAGTCTGACTTTAGTCCTAAGTGAGACTGAGCATTATTGGAAGCTTTCAAGCAGAGAAATGGCATGATGTGGTTTACATTTAATAGGATCATTCTGTCTTCTATGTTGAAAGGAGACAGTAGGAACTGTACTATTTAAAAAAAGAAAAGAAGCCCTGAGTCCATCTAAAAGTACATCTGTTGAGAGCCATAGCTGAAGGGGCCCCAGCAAACTTCCAGCTGCCAGCAAACTTCCAGCTGCCAGCTGATGATTGGCTCACAGCAGCCCCAGCAAACTTCTAGCTGCCAACTGATTGGCTCCTCTGTGGTGATGCTCATTGGGCTGTTTCCCTGCCCTTTCAGACCATGGAGCTGCTCATTGGGGGACTTTTTTTTGGCTCTGCCCACATGACCCAGCCAATCAGCCTCAAGAGCAGGAAGAGTGGGGGAGGTTGAGAGGCTTGTGGGAAGCCGGTGGTGGCAGTTGGGCTCTGAAGGTTTTTCCTGAGGAGCTGTGTGGTTTGGTGTGTGTGTTCTAAAAATAAAGTTCGTTTCTTTTGACAAGTAGCTCCTGAATTGTGCCGAGCCAGACTGCGGCATTTGGTGGCTCACATGGGGACCAACTGAAGGTAAGTGATAAGGTAAACTGCTAGCCTCTGAGGGCAGGGCGAGAGGATGGGTAGCCATTTTAAGATTCTTCTTTTGTTTTGCTTCACTTTTGTTTTAAGTTGCCTGTCCCTGGAGATGTGTAAGATGAAGAAAAACCACTCACATCTGAGGAACAGATAGGGAGAAAGGACGGATGGACATTTCAGGAGGATAGAAAGGCTATAATGATTTTCTGTTGTTCCACTTTTGTTTCATTCTGTTTCAGTTTTGTTTGGCGTTATCTTCTTGGGTTGTATTATAATTATAGTATAAATATTCAAGTAAAAGAGAAGGTCTCTCGAGCTAGTCAGACAGAGAAAAAAATTCAAGTAAAAAAGAAGGTCTCTCGAGCTTGTCACACAGAGGGAAAAATTCAAGTAAAAGAGAAGGCCTCATGAGCTACTCAGACAGAGGAAAAAAATTCAAGTAAAAGATAAGGTCTCTTGAACTAGTCAGACAGAGGAATAAATTCAAGTAAAAGAGAAGGCCTCTCAAGCTAGTCAGACAGAGAAAGAAATTGTAGAGCAGAAAAAGCCATCAGGGGGAAAGTTACAACAGGAGACTGCTACTAACACCTTTCTATCACCAGAGGGTGTAAGTGTCCAACCAACAGCACCACCTCTACAGGAGACTGCTACTAACACCTCTCTATCACCAGAGGACGTAAGTGTCCAACCAACAACACCACCTCCATATGCTGGGAGGCTCCCAACCCCCACAGTTGATAGATGGGATCCTGAGACGTGATCTCAAATATTAACATGCCCTGTATTTGAGGTAGGAGGGCAGCGAATTCACCATGCTTTACATTTCAAAACAGTGAAGCAGCTAAAAGAGGCTGTAACAACCTATGGTCCTCAAGCACCCTTCACTGTAAGCATGGTCGAATC